>NC_056729.1:1948988586-1949176086 GCF_019279795.1 Protopterus annectens | reverse complement strand
TTGCAGAAGACCCCTTTTCAGTGGAGTCTCAAGGCGAAAAGGGCTGAAAACCCATTTAGTGGGAGAAAAATATGCAGAGAGATTATAGCAGACACTTTGTGAGTAGAAATAATATTTGAAGTATTGTAATTTACCAATTCAGTGTGGACTAGGTGTGTGTGACAAATAGTTGTCGAAGGAGGAAAAAGTAAAAATAAAAGTGGGGCGTGAAGTCCAGCACACCATTGAGGAGCTTAGCCCAGTTTCCCACTTGCCTCAAAGCACTGTCTTGTTAAAGCATGTTCAGTGTCACACAGTAGGAAAATGAAAGCTGAGGGGTTCAAACCCTGTACCATGAGAAGCAGCTTGTTCACATTAATAGCTCATAGCCTTAATCCTCTATGCTAACTAACAGATAAGTGATATTTACAGATTGTGAGAAGAAGCCTTGGGTTGTTGGCCGTAGTGGATTCAGTTTATAGGGAAAAAGTTTATAGAGACATAAAACCTATCTGTGTTCATTAATTGGAGCCGCTATCAGTGTGACTTTTTTATCCCATTCTCACTGCTTATCCGACTCACCTCTGTACTGAAACCTGCCACCTTGTCATCATCCTCTTAATTCTGTTGCTGATGACTTTTACCTTCCTCTTGAATTCTTGTTACCGAGAATGACAGTCTTCAGCTGCTTACAGGGTTCTAATTCCTCTAGTTTATGAGGGTGGGAAGCACTTGTGGGATTCATCACACCTCACCACTACTATCACCATTAGATGAGAGATGTGTGTCCACTCATTATTATTCCTGAGTTAGTTGTCTAGCGCCTAGGTTAACTTACTGAATGTGGTTCATCAGTAGTCTCATCAGGCACATTTACCCATTTTTCAGTAAGTTGGTTTGTCTTTTAGTTTAATGTCACTCTTATTAGTGTTTGTGTGCAGTGGATTTTATTTGGCTCAGTTTAAATAATTCCCTCCAGTGGAACTCTGAAAGTTTGCACTGTCTGTGTTTTTTTTTTTGATAAAATCAAATTATATCCTCATATTTCAAACAAACGTTCATACTTCTGAAACCACAGGAGTTACTAAAGAAGTGTACATTGCAAACTCTTTAGCACAAACTGTTTTTTAAAGTGGTAGTATTAATTGGGTTCTAGGTCTTAAACTGGATTTTATAAGTCACAGTAAACACAGCAACTATTAAGTTCTTAATATTTTGTAAACCACTTACAGTATCTCTGCAACCACTCACATTACACACGCACACTGTCAACAGAATTGTATAGGTTCATAGGTAAGTATTAGGCTAGCTGCCCTTGTAGGCCATTTTAAGCCTACCCAATTTCCCCTTTTTGTGCTCGAAATATCCTATCTCATTTTGTTATACATTGGCCTTACCCAGCCCATGGTTGGTAATTTTATATTACCCCGAATTAGAATAATTGGGATCATACCATAGATAGTTTGAGGGGACCTGTCTATGGGATACAGCATTTACCTCAGGAGGCAGTCCTGAGGTAAATTTTCTGTTTCCCATCCATAGGTCTGAGTTGTGCTTCAACATGTATAGAGATGAACTTTGTTTTATGTGAATGGGGAATCTGTTCCACAACAGCAGTATCCTCTGTGAGATATACTTGTCCATCCAAACCATTTTGTTGATGTTGCAGAAGAGGTTTAAATCCCTAGCCCAAGTATTTCAGATGCCATTTGAGTTGCTGATGTGGCATAAACCCATCTTTATGCCAGACATAGGTCACCTCATAGCAGTCTGTAGGATACCAAATATAGTGACAGAGCTTTTGAGTAGGTCCATGTAATGTTATACATTGGCCTTACCCAGCCCATGGTTGGTAATTTTATATTACCCCGAATTAGAATAATTGGGATCATACCATAGATAGTTTGAGGGGACCTGTCTATGGGATACAGCATTTACCTCAGGAGGCAGTCCTGAGGTAAATTTTCTGTTTCCCATCCATAGATCTGAGTTGTGCTTTAACATGTATAGCGATGAACTTTGTTTTATGTGAATGGGGAATCTGTTCCACAACAGCAGTATCCTCTGTGAGATGTACTTGTCCATCCAAACCATTTTGTTGATGTTGCAGAAGCGGTTTAGATCCCTAGCCCAAGTATTTCAGATGCCATTTGAGTTGCTGATGTGGCATAAACCCATCTTTATGCCAGACATAGGTCACCTCATAGCAGTCTGTAGGATACCAAATATAGTGGCAGAGCTTTTGAGTAGGTCCATGTAGGACATGTTTAGTCCTTGCATCCTTTTAGTAAGGTATTCTGTGGGCATTCAAGTTGTTGCATACTTGTCAAAGGGGGCATTATATTCAATTATTGGCCCAATGAGGGGTGAGTAAAGAGGGACAAGTGACATCCCTAGATCTAGACAATCTTTTGTTTATAAGCTATGCAGTATAGACGGACTTTCTTACAACAGTAGACACATATTGATGAAAAGTTAGCTCACTGTCCACATAAATTCCCAAACAACTGGTCGGTCAACTCTTAGGACTGTATTGTCAGTGTTCCCCTGGGATAGATGACTTCCCAAAGGATACATGAATGCATTTTCTGGCATTTAATTTCAGTCCATGATTTTGTCACCAGTTATTTGAAACAAACCTTTCTGCAGGATGGCTAAGCCATTTGGGGATTTGGTGACTGCTCCTAGCTTGCAGTCATCTGCAAAACTAGTCAGCCAGACCTTTGGGTATTGGCTGTTATTTCAGAAAAGTAAATGTCAAACAGGAGAGGTCCTAGCACAGAACCCTGGCAGAATCCACTGGTGATTGGTCTCTCTGTAGAGATAGCTTCCCCAGTTTTGATCATCTCTGTCCTATTTGTGAGGCAGTTGGCAATCCATCTGTTTACATAAGGCTTTATTCCCAGTTTATTTAGCTTTTCTGCTATGATGTGAGTGGGGAATTGTATCAGAAGCTTTGGCCAGGTTGAGGTATGCTTTGTGTACAGTTTGCCTTCATTCATTGGTTGAGTAAGCATGACCTGCCCTTGATGAATCCACACTGAGTTGGGTCCAGTTGTTTGGAGGCTTCCTATGTCCTAATTGATTAATTCCATGGTAAGTCCTTCCATGGCTTTGCATATGAGTTTGATCAGACTTCTAGATCTGTAATTTCGTGAGTTTGTGTAAGGTCCTCCCTTATGCAGGGGAATGACTATAGCTATTATCCATTTGCATGATACAGAACCTATATGGAGGCTGTGATTGAACAGTGTTGTTAGGGACACAGCTCAGTCGTACTTCATGCTTTTTAAGATGCTGTGATGCCCATGCACTAGACGAGTAATCAAGGAGCCTCACTCCTCACCACTAGCACCAGTGAGGGACGTACACATTGGGAGGATGACAAGTACACACACATTAAAGTACAATTTCCCTTAAGAGCACACAGAAATCACAATCAGTCTGGGGCTGGTTTCTCCCTCTTTCTCCATATTCCCAATAAGACTCCCCACTGGCACAGCTGTAGGGTTAAGATCTCAGCTGACCGGTCAAGCCAAAACCTCCAGCAACCTCTCTGTCAAACCAGTGCTTCGTGTCCCTGCCCCAAGTAGCTGACACACACGCTTTGAGATTTGATTCATATACAAACACACACTCATGGGAAAGGCTGGCACAGGTTTACTAGCTATGCCCCCTTCTGTCTAGACTAAAACGATAATTACCACTGCCACCAACCAGCTCTTTATCAGCTACTATAAGGCCCTTCCCAAAGGGTGACCAGTCCTACTGTGTGATATTACTATTATCCAAATGGTATGTGTGACCAAGGCTATTTAGGCATGGCCTGTACAATGTCAGAAAATACATATGCAAGTACTGTAGGAGTTAAATATCTCTAAACAAACCAGCCACAATTAGAAAGTTTAAATATATTTAATAATAATTAATAAAAGAACAAGACAATGCTCAAACAATACAGTAATTACAGAGTTCAGAATCACAGGAAATGTTTTAAAACAACATTGCAGGACAGTCTCAAATACAGAAAACATCTAAACTAATCTTACTAAAAGAGATTGCTGTACCCTGGTTGCTTACTATCAGCAAGGTGCAGGCAGAAGTGCTGATGAGTGGGATATTTCTAGGTCCAAAGACATAATAAATGAACAGTCTCTGAGAGAGTTCCCAAATTAATATCAAAACATTACTGTTGGGTTAGCCTGGATGACATCACTCTTTGTCACCTGCCTTCAGTTCCCAGGCTAATAGAAACTTAACATAATTTTTAACATCTCTATGTGGGAAGTACATATATCTCAGAAGTTTGCTAGAACTGGAAGTCGTAAAACAGTTACACTTTTACATTTTAAACCTAGTAATTATTTCTGTTTCAAGACAATAGGAAAACCTCTAGCTCTAGACATTGTGCTTGCTTGCTGCACTGAAACTGACTTTTTATAACATCGTAAAGCAATTAATTTCAGCTTATTTTCTTAAAGTATTCCAAGTTAACTCTGTATGTTCCAGCTTCTTCTATTACAACATACATCTGCAGAGGTACATAGTTTATACACATTTCCGTTCCCTTCCAGTAAGGGTACGCTGTGGCCACATTCCTGAAGCTCAGTGCATAACATACAGTTCATCACACACGTCTGCGTCAGTAGTTTAACATACACACAACATACAATTCTCCTATATTTGCAAGACAAGCACTTGAATCATATTAATAATCACCAATGACACATGATTATCTACAGAATTCTAGACAGCTGGGCAGGCAGTGTCACATTTATATATAAATCATATTAATATTTTCAAGTGACATATAATTATTTACAAAATTCCAGATAGCTGGACTGGCAGTATTTCCCTGGTGTCACAGATGCATCCAGGAAAATTGTCGGGACAGTATATTTAGGTTTTGATAGCACTTTTTGAACTTGGCCATGTGTAACAGCTGGAGATGAGCCAGTTTCATGTATATCTTGAGGGACATGCAAGGGGGGTAAAGTTAGAGCTAAATTTGTCAGGTGATAGTTTCGCTATATCTTCAGCCTCAGTGTAGGTAGCATCATTCACAATCAAATCAGCACATTGCTTTTGAGATTACGACATAACTAAAAAAATGCCTTGTGATTGTCTTTGGCTTGGATAGCTGCGGTGGATATAAAAAGTGTACACACCCCTGTTAAAATGCCAGTTTTGTGTGATATATAAAAAATGAGACCACAATAAATCATTTCAAAACTTCCCACCTTTAATGTGACCTATAAACCTGTACAATTCAGTTGAAAAACAAACAAATCTGTTAGGGAAAAAAATATAAAAAAAATAAAGAAAATGTACAATAAGCTGGTTGTATAAGTGTGCACACCCTTAAACTAATGCTTTATTGAAGCACCTTTTGATTTAATTATAGCATTCAGTCTTTTGGCACATCTTGGCTTGGCAATGTTTCCCCACTCTTCCTTGCAAAAGCACTCCAAATCTGTCAGATTGTGAGGGTATCTCTTGTGCACAGCCCTCTTCAGGTCATCCCAAAGATTTTCAATTGGATTTAGGTCTGGGCTCTGGCTGGGCCATTCCAGAACCTTAAATTTTCTTCTGGTGAAGCCATTCTTTTGTTGATTTGGATGTATGCTTGGCGTCATTGTCATGTTGAAAGGTGAAATCCCTCTTCATCTTCAGCTTTCTAGCAAATGTCTGAAGGTTTTAGGCCAAAAGTGACTGGTATTTGGAACTGTTCATAATTCCCTCCACCTTGACTAAAGCCCCGAGTTCCAGCTGAAGAAAAGCAACCCCAAAGGATGATGCTGCCACCACCATGCTTCACCATGGGGATGGTGTTCTTTTGGTTATGTGAAGTGTTGTTTTTGTGCCAAACATACCTCTTGGAATTGTGGCCAAAAAGTTCAACCTTGGTCTCAGACCATAACACATTTTCCCACATGGTTTTGGGAGACTTGATGTATTGTTTTGCCAATTTTAGCTGGGCCTGGATGTTTTTCTGTGTAAGAAAAGGCTTCTGTCTTGCAACCCTACCCCATAGCCCAGACGTATGGAAAATACGGGAGATTGTTGTCACATGTACACAACCAGTACTTGCCAGAAATTCCTGCAAGCTCCTTCATTGTTGGTGTAGGTCACTTGGCAGCCTCCCCGACTAGTTTTCATCTTGTCTTTTCATCTATTTTGGAGGGACGTCCAGTTCTTTGCAACATCACTGTTGTCCCATATTTTCTCCACTTTTTAATGACTGTCTTCACTGTGTTCCGTGGTATATCTAATCCTGTGGAAATCTCTTTGTACCTTTCTCCTGACTGATACCTTTCAACAATGAGATCCCTTTGATGCTGTGAACCATGGCTTTTGCTGTAGCAGGCAACTGAGTAAATGTCAGGAAAATCCTACTAGGACAGCTGAACTTTATTTGGGGTTAATCAGTCTCTCTTTAATTGATGGCAGGTGTGTACCCAAGAAGGCTGAATGTAATTAAATCAAAAGGTGCTTCAACAAAGTATTCGTTTAAGGGTGTGCACACTTATGTATCTAGTTTATTGTACACTTTTTATACTTTTCCCCCTAACAGATTTGTTTGTTTTTCAATTACATTGTACAGGTTATAGGTCACATTAAAGGTGGGAAAAGTTTTGAAATGATTTATTGTGGTCTCTCTTTTTTTTATATCACAAAAACCTGGCATTTTAACAGGGGTGTGTACGCTTTTTATATCCACTGTATTTTAGCCTCAAACTTGGCTTTGGTGAATTTTATTAAGCTCCTGAGTTTTGTTTATTTCAGTGACAAGGGCTGTAATATTTTGGGAGTTACTGTTCTTACTTTTGGTCAAAATTCTTTTCCTTTTAGTATAAAGTTTGTTGATAGTATTGTTCCACCATGTGGGTTTGTTTCTGAGGTTTGTGTCTTACACTTGTTCCTGCAGGGTAGAGCTCTTTGCAGCTGTTTACATGCATGAATAGTATGGTGGTGTACATTTCTGTGTATTCAGTGGAATTAACTGGATTTGGGAGTGAAACTTGCCAGTGTATCACTTAGGAGTAGGCAGTTTGTCTTAAAGTACTTTCTAAAGGTACCTTTGGTGCAAGGGATATCTGATTTCAGTTATATTTCAGAGGAGACTGCTTTTTATGATCAGACCTAACAAGTGATGAAGATATGCAAGGGATGATTTTATTTATTTATTTTATTTAATTTTATTTTGCATTTGTTGACTGGGATGGTCCGACTGGATATATGTCCATTTTTAGTGGAGGCCCAGGGAGAAAAGCTCCACATACCAAAAACGAGACAGTACATAATATCACTGAGTGATAAATTCAGGCAGACATGTTTAGAAAAATATAGACAAAGAATACAGGCAGATATCAATATACACAATGTGCAGACTTGCATTAGATTGGCAAAGACGTATCAGAAAATGTGAACATAGAATACAATCAGATCTCATAATTCACAATGCTTAGACATTCGAATACTGTGAGGCATAGATACTTGGCTAAACAGCAAGTTAGTTAGCAAAACATGTATTCGTGAAGTTGTTAGGTTTAGAACAAGAGCACAGCCAATGAGATGTGGGGTATTTTTTTGAGTTCTCTTTTAAATAGGGGTAGTGAGGTTTCCTTGGTAACGGTAGTAGGGAGTAGATTCCAGATTTTACCAGTTGAGTTGGCAAATATAGCATCGCCTGCAGAGTTGTTGGATTTTGGGTCAGTATCATTACTTTATCAGCTGAGCGTAATAGCCTGGGGGCACTATGAGGGGTGAGAATATTTTTGAGGGCAGGGGTGTTATCAGGTTGATGAGTATTTTATGCACTACTATAAGCTGGTTGAACTGTAGAAGGGTAGGGTACTCTAGCCATCACAGTGCTTTGAGGTTCTGGCAATGGTGGGTCCTAAAAGCCATGCCTGTAGCAAATTTGGCTATATGATTGTAACATCCTGATAATTTGTTGAGATCAGTTTTGGATAGGTTGGTGAGTACAGGGGAGGCATACATAAGGGTAGAGAGGAGATGTGATCTTGCAATAGCTACCCTAGCTAGGTGGGGGTGAGGAAAGGTTTGGCTCTGTACAGGGAGCCAAGTTTTTTGTTGACGGACTTAATATTGTGATTGACATGTTTATCAAATTTAAGGTTGTTGTCTATTATTACGCCTAGAAGCTTTGTATGGTCATCAGGGGAGATAATGGTGTCATTGCTAGATTTGATTCAAGGGAGAAAAGTAGTAGCTTGGTTTTTGGTAGGATTTAGAAGCAGGCAGCAATTAGCTAGCCATGTTTCTACCGTGCTGAAAGTGGTCTGGGTGAGGGTTAGAAGTTGTGTAGGAGAGGAGGCGGAGCATATTAGCATCGAGTCATCTGCATATTGGATGCAGGTGGCTCCTGGGATGGTGGTGTGCAGATCATTGATAAAGATAGAGAAAAGAAGGGGACCTAGTATGGACCCTTGTGGGACACCTAGGGTTAGAGGAAGTTGGGATGACAGCTTGCTCTACCATAAGACAGTCTGCTGTCTACCATTTAGGTAGGACTGAAACCATTGTATTGCGTGTTGGTCTAAACCGATGGTTTGTAGGGTATTGAGCAGTAGCTGATGGTTGACCGTATCGAAAGCTTTTGTGAAATCTAGGAAGAGTGCTGAAGATAGTTTGTTGTTATTACGATGAAGATTGATGGCAGAGAAAGATAGAAGAGCCGTGGTAGTACTGTTGAATGGCCTAAAGCCGTGCTGAGAGTCGGCGAGCTTTCCATTTTGAATAAGAAAGCTGCTACTTTAATAGTAAGGACAAGATTCAAGATGTTATCCTCTCTCGTGGGTACTCTGTTCCAGAGCATTTGTATTGACAAAATACAGGAGTCTCTGTGATTGTGGACTAGTGGTGGTGTGGGTTTTCCAGTCCTTAGCTGGATAGTTTAAATCAAAGAGGAAAACGGTATTGAGTTTAATACTGATTCTAGTTCTGTGGAGACTGACATTGTGGCTTTCTTTTGTCATGGAGTGAGTTCTACAGTTAGCTAATATATGATACTGGACCTTTCTCATATTTTTTTTTTGGACATGAAGTATCTCTAGTGTATCATGCTGCTTTACCAACTTTGATGTATTTTTTGTTCATTTAGCTGATAGCTTTCATATGAGGCTAAGCAGTTTTGTCTGTGCCTCTTGTTTTTGAGAAATATGAACCTATCACAATACAAATAATGAATGAACAACAATTAAAGTCTCATTATCTGCACTAGACCAAGGCCAGGTATTAGCACAGTTGTATTGTCCGTCATGTAACCTTTAAGATAAAATGTTTCAGTAACTTGTATGTAGTATGGTTTTGGAGTTATTAATGTAAATATGAACAGGCAATATTAGATGCTTACAGGCATCAGGAGTATGTAACTAGAGAAACATCTGGAGGTGTTGAGTTAAGTAAATTCTTTGAATTATCGCTGCGTACCATGGAGTAAAATATAACAAAACTTTTTAAGTTGTATTATACAGAAACAAGTAAACATGATAACACTGGCTTTCAGAAATAAACAGTGTTCAGTGCTATTTGTTAGCGCAGTCCCCGTCTAGTGAGGTACACTGTTTATGGAATAACTTTTCATGTGTGCTGTTTAATGGCTGTGATGTATATGTGCCTTTAAAGTGGTGTCTACATCAAGATGAAGCTCTCACCTGTTAATGCTATATATACGGAATTTACATTACCAGAACAGATACATGGAGATTTGAGAATGCTCATTACTTCCCAGCTGAATCCTGTGCTAGAATTCGTATGCTTATACAAGTGTGGCAGAACAGTTTATATTTTGGACAAGGTACTTGTATGGAGTTCATAGGTTAGAAACTGATGAGTTGAGTAATGGAAGTCATTGTGTAATGAGTTGAACATTAATCCATTATAATGATTTCTCTGAATTAGTTTTACATTGTTTTCCAGCAAACAGTGTTTGCTGTTTTCTTCTTTTTGCTTACTGAAACCTAAGAAAACATGCTCACCTTGTCCATATTTCCCACTCCAGTCATTCACTTATAGCCACTTTCCATATATCTTCTGCTTTCTGTAGGAAGGCAAGCAAGTCTCATACCTCTAAATACAGTCACTGTGTGTGCTCCTACAACACCATCATTTCCATGAATGTTCCTCTAAGTTCTGCAGTAAATATCTACACCACCAATAGATTTAATTTCCGGATCCTTTTGGTCATTTCTCAGTTCTGCCCCTATGCAGTTTATACTTATTTACCCCTTGCATAAAAAGTTGTTTTCTTCTACAACATGCATCATTTCCAGTAGAGAGTACATCACCAGCTCCCAGTGTCTTTTCTTTTATTACCTGCTCTCCTTGTTCTTCCTCATTCATTTCAGTTCAGCTTTATTAAGCAGGCTTGTTACAGTATAACTTAACTGGCTCACATGACTGCTTTAAGACAACCTGAGGTACACATACAGTCAAACTGATACAGTGGCAGTAGTAGCGGTAATGCATCTTTAAAACAATTGATGAAACATTTATTTTGATTGCATCTGATGAGGAAGCTCAAACGTAAGTACAGTGTATTCAAGGGGCAGTTGTGCTCAGTCATCATTCTCCCTTCTGGTGAGACGGCCCACTCATTCTGTATCTTTAGAACTAGGGTTGACCAGGAGGAGTCATCATCATTCAAGCAGTCATCAGGGTGCTTTTGAGGGTTTTTCTTGCCTTTCTCCCCAGTCCTAGCTGCACACACTTTGCATGGTGTCAGAGAAGTATCTTAAATGGCCTGTCCACTGAGGATGTCCCCTCACTTCTTCAAGGGGCATTCCCTTCAAGTAGTCCTGCCTTATCTCTTACAGCATGAACTGCGGTTTCCCTGGCCTCCACCAGGGAAATCACACCACCTTGTGTTCTCTGCAAATGTACGTTAACCTCGCCCACCACCTGGGAGATGTAAGCGGGCCACTCACCTTCACTCCACTCCCTTCCGTGCCGGAACTGCTTATTAAGCACCTCCCTGGATGGCAGAGCAGTAGCCCTCTGCAGCATGGAGCTAGACAAGAAATTTATAAAGTTTTAGTATTGTTTGGAAAGAGGCAAACCCAGTATTAATATAAAATTATATCAAGGTTTCGCTTTCTGTGAAACAGTTGTGATTTGTTTCTTTGTTTTAGTTGTCTTTTTCCTGGCATTTCATAATTTATTTATATGATCCTATTCCAGTTAATCTGTCAGCATAAGCATAGAAGTATCTGATTTTTTTAATGGTGTTGAACTTCTAAAAAGCATTATATAACTGAAGCACAAGTCATGCACTATGGATATTCTTAATTTGGATTCTGGAATAAAACATGTTCTGTAAAGCATCTTCATTTTTTTTTTCAGGAATAAGAGAATTATTTATATGGACTTCCTATTTGTAAATGGGGTGTGCTTTGCTATTAATAGAGTTGGGAAAAGGTTATGGGTTTGTGATGCGATGAAATGCTTTTGTTAGTGATCAGTATTAATGTGGTAGTGCATACTGAAATGGGTCTTTAGATGCCAGTATTTGAAGTCTTGCTGTTTATTAAAGTAACGTTAGTTGTGAAATGTAGTATGGGGAATGTAAATAGTATGTAAGCCTGAATGGATGGAGTGTTTGATTTAAGGTACTTTACAGTGGTTTATGGTTTAACATGCTGATGGTTTGAATTCTGAGAATGATAAAAAGATTTAGTTAAAAAAAGTGCAATTAATTTTCTATTCTGTATCTTTTTGCTTTTCCAAGACTCTTCTGTATCGTAGATCTGGGCAAATGAAATGAATTTTCTTTTAGTTTGTAACTTTCATTTCAGCTGTCTGCATAGTAATTCACTTCCTAGTTAAAAAAAAAAATCCTTATGTCATTAGTCTTTTACATAAGAATTATAATAAAGCTAGTCATTGCATGATGGCTACAGGTAGGAAGACGACAGCAAAGGCAGATCACTCAAAACACAGAATTTGCTTCAGTAATACAGGACTTTAGGGTTAAATAGTGGCGCTGTGAAATGCATTCCTAGTGTGAACTCTCCGGAGTCATGAAATGATGATAAAACCATCACAGAGGTGTCAGCATTTTTGTAAAAGAAGGTGATACTGGCCCTGTATAATCACCTATCATTCTGACTCTGGAGTACTGCATTCACATTTAATTAGTACAGTGAATAATTATTAAAAGCAAGATTTCATCCAAGGTTAAGTACAGGCTTGAATGTAGTCATGTACCAATAAATCCCCGAGCTTAAATCAAGTACGAGTAATAAAAAATGCCTGTGCATTTTAAGCAGATTATTTGAACACCAGAGAATACTACTCTTGCATGCAAAGGATAATGGAACTTTGTGTCTTAATGTCTTATTTGCCTGTTCATAGGCATACTGCAAAGTAAGTAGTGCGCTTTTGCACTGAAATCTAGCCCACACAACTAGTTAGCGATTCAGAGAATTGTGTGGTGCAGGAAAAAAATCTGTATGTAAATAATGCAGATGAAGAGGTGCAACCTGTGTGCATAAATAGGTTGTGATTCATGGTCGTCAGGTATGAAGTGACTTAGGCAGTTGCATCTGAGTATAAAAGGAAAAAAAAAAAAAATTTGTGCCAGAAGTGATAGCATTGGAAAAACAAAAATGCTAGCAGCATTAGCTGTTTTTCAGCAGCATTTATTTAAAGTGAATAGCAGTCTCATAGCGGCATGATGTAGCCAAATGTGCCAATGAAAATGTTACTGACCGTTTCCCCAGAGTGCTGAGAGGTGGCGTAGTGGTTAAGGTGTTTACCTCATAGATGCAAGGGTACGTAGTTTGATTCTTACTTTTGAGAAAATTGGTGGGTTTAAAATGATTCACAAGGACAGCTAGCTTAAAGAGCTATGAACCTAAAGGGCTAAATTGCACCAACTCACAAACAGGCAGCTACGGAGCCAGTTTTGAGTGGACAGCGATATTATACCGGCTTCAATTCATAGGTATGGTCCACAAACTGGAACAAGAGGAATAAATAAATGCAGTTTCCCATACCAGTGGATACAGTGCTATGTCTAGCTGTTGCTGTTATTGCTATAGAGACCTTCCAGAGGCAAACGGGGGGGACAGTGGGTATCCCACAGTCATCAGTCTGTAGAACATTCAAGACATTTGTCGAATCACTACCACATGTTGATGAGCACATCTGCCTTCCCAGCAGAGCAGGAAAGAGAACCGCAATCATGTTTGGCTTTTATGGTATATTGCCCACTTCTCCAAAGTGCTGGAAGCTATAGATTGAACCCATGTGGCAATAAAGCATTGCCTGGTGTCCACGAACAGCATTGCATCAATAGAGCTACCTTTCCTTCAGCTGTCAGGTAGTGTGCAATGCACTGTGCTCATAAATGAGTACACCATTTGAAAGGCAGGAGGGGGAGCCAAGCCCTTAGGTTGTTCACAGCTGTCCATAGCAGGCCAGCAAAGTCTGATCACTAATGCAGTCATGTATCCAGTTGGGTGGCCATTGTCTATGCCTAGGCAAATAGTATACATGTATACAACAGCAGTGTTATACAGAATAGGGCAGACCTGAGCAGAAGTGACAGTCCTGTTGCCGTGAGCTGTCACTTTCTCAGGTACAACTGCTGGGTCTACAGATGCATAACTTTAGACACTTTAGCTGCATGTGTATGTTGCAGGCAAGCATAGTACTGACCAGTAGGGATACCATGTCTATATGATTGTTAAAATGGTATTCACATGGCTATGACACTGATGTCTACATGTCGGTGGTGAGAGGTACTACAACTATGTTTTTCTGGGCTCTGTCTTGTGGAATTTCTGCTTCAGTGTTGCCAGAGAGTGCTTTAAGCTGCTCAGATAACTCTGGTGCTTATTTCTTTGCAATGCATTTTGCCATCACGCATACTGGAAACCTTGTAAAACATGATACTATATGTAGTAGTTTACATTGTGTATACAATGTAGGATAATGAGGCTACATCCCACCTGTGTCTGTGAATCTCTTTCATAGAAGTGATGTTGCTATTAGATCCTTCATTGTAGACTCTTCCTATCATTGTGCAGAAGAATTCACTAAGTGTTGGAGCGTATATATCGTAAGACTGACAGCTTAGGTTGTCGAATGCTAAATCATCTTCACCTAAGCATCGAGCGCTTACAATAACGAACGGCCACACATCAAATTCTTTACTCGAGAAAGAATTCGGATGGCCGTTCGTAAACAAAACAAACAAATACACCCAAACATAGTGGTGGACTTCGCTCCCCCCCCCCCCCAACTAAATATACCAACTCTGAGATTGCTCTACATTGAGGAAAGGGCAAATCCCCAATAACGGCCATGCAAATTCTTTCCCGAGGAAAGAATTCAATGATGTAGCCATTCGCTATTGTAAGCATTCGACGCTTAGGTATCAATGATTAAGCATTCGACAACCTAAGCTGTCGACGGTTCAGTAGGAACCTGTGTTGGATTGTTCATCCAGTAATGCCGAATCTGGTTCAGATACCAGAGTGGCAAAGATGGATTCCTCCTGGTGTACAGTCCAGTGATGCAAAAGATCCTGGAAAAGCTGGCAGGGGTCCCTGGGACAGTTTCCTTTGGAAAGGGTAAGGTGCCCTAGAATGGTTTTGCCTCAGGAGAGGGGTCGTGCCGTGGAAAATGTTACAATTCCAGCTGCATAAGGTGAGCTCCTGCTGGCCCTTAAAAGTCTAGGGGAAAGGGTGCATATGAGTGACATAAGGCAAGGACACATTGGTTGCTTTTCAACTGTATGTCAGTGCATACAGTAAGGCCAGGAATTTGTGCTAATAGTGAATCAAATACTCACGTGCAGTGTGTTGCTCAGACCACCATTTTGTATTGCTGTAGGTTCAAAGTGTTGGCTGATGGTGGTGATAATGATACCATATGGAGAACATCTACATGATGTGTTAAGGAGAGTAAAATGATGGTATTTGTCTTGAACAGCCATTTGAGGCAGTGGCTTTCTGGATCATATGCAACTCCATTTTGTAAAGCGAATGCCTGGTATGACCTGACAAACCAGTTGTGCAGGATAACTGGCATTCCCCATACCAGTCAGGAGTGCTGACACTGATACAGTGACCTGCTGCAGCTGCCCTGAAGATCTCCCTGTATAGGAAGCAGAGATGATATAGGTTTCTGCCATTTCATGGTACTGAAGTCAGAAGTGACAAACTTCATGACACCCATGCAGACGGGATCTGAAAGTTCAACTGCAGAATCCTACACTAAGGCACTGTACGAGCACATCCACTCAAGCATGAATCGTGCCATCCCAAATAGAACCAAGATACTCTTCTCCAAAAAAAAAGGAAGCCAATGTGGTGGTCCCCTGCTATATAAACAAACTATACAACAGAAGGAAGAAACTGTTGCAGAAAAGAGGAAAATCCCGGGATGCAAAAAACTCCCTCACCAGCCTCAGTAAGAAGCTGAGATCCCTCATAAAATCCTCAAAAGCTAGTTACGAAAATGAAATTGCCAAAGATTCCAAAGACAACCAAAAGGCATTCTATAGTTATGTTAAGAATCTAAATGGCAATGCTCAGATCTGCTCTGAGTTACAACAGAATGGCATTAAATATGCTGATCCCAAGGATATTGCCAATATCCCGGCAGATGGATTTAGTGCCAACTTCACCCACCCCCCCTCACCCCCTAAAGGGCCCATCTCAATACCAAAAGATTGCCAAATTCCGGTAATCACGACCACACAGGTAGAAACCGCACTCTCCAAAGCTAAGAATACAGTATCCATGGGACCAGATGACATCCCAGGCTGTGTACTACATGAACTACAAAATGAACTGGCACCTCACCTAAGTGTCATGTTTAATCATAGCCTCACCTCAGGCTTCGTGCCCACTGAGTGGCGCACAGCTACAGTTATCCCACTCCACAAGGGGGGATCTGCCTTGGATATCGGGAACTACCATCCCATCAGTCTGACAAGCCTGATCTGCCTGGGCATGGAACTCATTATCATGGAACTTATAAACAAAGACATTGGCAACCTTCAAACACTGGTCCCCCACCCAGTTTGGGTTTGTGAAGGGCCGATCTTGTCTCCTGAATCTGATTGACTTCTTCGAATCAGTCTCCAGAGCTGTGGACTTGGGTAAGGCGGTCCACCCAGCCTATCTGGACCTCGCCAAGGCGTTCGACACCATCCCCCCACTCTCGAATCATAGATAAACTTACTAAGCTGGGCATAAATCCCTACATCACTCGATGGGGTGCCAGCTGGCTTACTGACAGAACCCAGACTGTAAAAGTAGCCGACTCCAAATCCAGCTCCAGACAAGTGGAGTACCTCAGGGTTCAGTCCTGGGACCACTCTTGTTTGGCATCTACTTCTCTGAAGTACAGGCCAACACTAAGGGACTCTGGCTAACAAATTTCGCAGATGACTGCAAACTGGGAGCCATTATTGAATCCCCAAATGATGTGGATATTCTACAAAAGGGCCTTACAAAAAGAGATGCCTGGTGCCAGAGCCATGGGCTCAAGCTTAATGCCAAGAAATGTATAGTTATCCCCTTTGGAAAAAAACGTGTACCCATGAATTACCACATAGGTGGTAGTACACTAAACATCGAAAGTGTGATGAGAGACTTAGGGACACAGGTGGACAGTGGTCTCACTTTCAATAACCACATCGCCACAACAGTCAGGAAATCCTTCTATGTGGCACACCTCATCACTAAGGGCTTTCCATCCTGAAAAAAAGGAGATAATTGTCCCACTGTACTTATCCCTCATTAGACCCATTATAGAGTATAATGCCCCGTTTGGTATGTACCTCACAAGACATCTGCAACAACTGGAAAGGCCAGAGAAATACCTCACTAAAAGAATCACAGGCCTAAAGCAGATGCCATATGCTGACCGTCTAAAAAAAACTCCAGCTATACTCTGTGGCATATCTACTCAGAGGCGATCTCTGCTTAACATACCAGGCCATGTCAAACCCTGAGCTGTTGGACATGCTCCACTTAAAGAAATCCCAATCCCTCAGAGCCACACGATCCAGGGATCTAAACCTTGTCATCACAATGAACAAAACATGCTGGAGGGATAGGTTCCTGACCCAGAGACTCCCCATACTCTAGAATGGACTTGCCAATACATGTCAAGCAGAGCGCCTCCTTGGCCCTCTTCAAAAGGAACCTTGATGATTGGATAGGAGATAGGAAATTCACCCCGGGGATCATGTCAGTCGCCCTGCTAGACAGGGGTCCAGAGAAGTAAATATTGTGGGAAGAAATATCCAGGGAATTGTTATGGCTAGGCTTGTATAGGCCCTAGGGCCGATAGCCTAGTACCAACCTATGAATTTCTAATGTATGTAATGATCCAGTTAGTAACCTGTTGTTCTGTCTTTCATAACTGTTTCCTAATATTTCTTTACTCAGACCAGTCCTTGGTCATACTTCTCAACCATACCAAATTCCTTGGTATTTACCTGTTTTAAGGCCAAAATAATGGGGTACCATGAATATCCGAGTGACCCCTTCAATTCCAGATTTTTTTTTTTATTTATAATTTTAAGCCATGGATGATGTCATCACGCATCGCCAGTGTATCCCACAACATCAACGTGCAGGGGCGTGCGTGATGACATCAGCTTCGTCACTGCCTGTCTGAAATTCTTGACTGTTTTGTTTTAGAAATTTGCTTGGAGTTTAGCAGCTGCAAACCCCAAGCAGAGCTGTACACATTGCACAATTTAAGTTCTGCAGAGTAGTGCAGTGCAGTGCAGTAGACGCTGAGAGGAACAGAACAAAAAGAAAGACAACTCCACCACTACACCATGTCCGCAGTGAAGGATCAGGATGAGGAAATTTACTTTCTCTGGCAGCTTCACTAAAAAGAATAAGAATTAAAAAAAAAAAAAAAATGCATAATCCACTTGTGGTATGTTCATTATGGGAAGAGCAGCCCGTCATTAGATTGGATGGATGGATAAGAGAGTATGCTTATAAGTGCAAGGCTAGCTGGAAACTTGCCTCACTGGATAACTCGCTGTCACATATGTGAAATAATTAAAGTGAAACATTTATCGGACTCATTGCTTATTTACTGAACACTGTGGCATATGGTCACAGATCACAACTCGCATACAAATTTGTCAGTTTTTAAAAGCTCGGAGACACTACTTTAGAGGGGAAAAGACTAAGAGCTGTAAGATGGTTTGTTGAGAAGCACGTTGAGTGCTATAGTTATGTCCTGCTGTAAACCTGTAAAGAAATGTTTCCTTTAAATTACGCATGCTATTGGTGCTGGTTCCTAATTGCTATTACTTGCTATTACTAAATGGAAAAGGATCAAAGGCGTTGTAGTTGTTTTAATTAATATTAAAAGTAGATGTGTATTCTATCTTTTCTTTGTATTCCCACTGATGTTGCTTTAACGCATGTATGTGCCGGTTAATCTCTGCACTACTAGACGTTACACAGAGACAAATGTGGCTGCCACTTTTGTTCACCTATATTTTTTCCGTATTAAATCAATAATATTCTGAAACATCTGCCGTTCACCTGATATCACAAGCCACGTTAACATGAAGGTAAATGAGAATAACTGCCTGCTGCTTTTCACTGTACCACTGATTTTAGTCAGATTAAACAGAGCTGTTTAATATGACTTAAATTCTAATGATATCTGCTGTCTCTCGTGCTATACCATGTTTATCTCGGTCTACCAGCCTTCCTAAAAAAATGTTGCCCATGAGACTACTACACATGATTTGGTTCAGACTAAATGCTTTCTAATTCTGATTGATTAACTAATTGATTGGTTGACTGATTTTTTGCTTTTGTCAGGCTATTTTAACAATGAGCACTTCCTATAATATTCTCCAAGTTGTAACTGTTAATAGTGTTAGTCACCATTATTTTACACTCGCTAAGCAGCGCTTTTGCTGCTTAGCAAGTGCAAAATAAAAATAAATTAAATGTGTGTGTGTATGTTTCTGTCTGCATATGTGAGTGAATGGATGGGATGCATGCACGAAAGCAGAAGAGACTTTGTGGAAAAGAGAGAGTAAAGAGTGTGAGCCATCCTTGGCAGCAGCAGCATCCTATACGATTATATGTATGTATGTATATATGTGTGTGTGTTTGCATTTGTTTACCGGGAAGGTCCACTGGGCCAATTTTCAGTGGAGGCCCAAGGAAAAAAGCTCCACAATAAAATAAACAGTAACACGATGTGAAAAGATCCACAATAAAATGAACAATAACATAATGAAGGGAATAGCAAAGCAAATACTTAATGTTCACAATACCTAACATAACATACTGTACAGTGCAATAAATCAATATGAACTGTGCAATAAGGTAGGAGGGATACAGCTGATAATTGAGAGCCAGGGTATAGTATTACTGTAATACTAAGGATGTAGTAGATTAAACAAGAAAATATCATGAAGATTTAACAGTGAGTAGGAGAGGAATATAACAGGCAGTACCAGCAGTCTAGTTAAGTAGGAATTTAAAGATATAAAGGGGTTATCCAAGAGGAATGAAAATAGGGTAGTAAAGAGGGGATGTGTATGAATATGAGAGGGAATATGTAAAGTGAGGTCAAATGGAATGGATCAAAGCAGTAGAATCCATTGACATGTAACAGCTTACTGTGAATCGCGAGAGTTCCAGCCCTAAAGTAACCTTGCCCCAAGACACAGGGCAGTACAAGGCTGTTCAGAAAGATTAAGGGCTTTCCATGCATGGGAAATCTTGGTATCTGCGACAGTCGAGTAACAATCCAGCAAAGCGGAGCTATTGGGGTACTTGTAACGAGTTTGTGTGCTTTTGCTGGGCGATAAAAATAGTAAGTAAGCAACTTTATTTTTGGTGTCAGGCTGTTGGTATGTTTGTTTGGGACCGACAGCAACTAAAGGATCTCTATCCATCTTGGAATGTGAATGCACTGATGTCCTTCAAGGATGCATCTGCAGTCATAACAAATGGGTTGTCCTGTCGTCAGGCAGCCCTTCGGTCGGCCGGATTCCAAAGTCTGGGTCCGGCTTCGGCTGATGTCGCACTTCACCCGACGTCATCTCTGCTGGTCTTCGGGTATAAAGGCATCAGCCGACACCATTTTCCTCAGTCTTTTCTTGCCGCGCGGCGCCCGAAGCAGAAGCTGTTCGCAAGTGCCGGTTGGTCAGATCCAGAGATTACTACTACCGAATACTACTTCGAAGACTTCTAAAAAGCTAAGTACCCCGTTGGGGACTCTTTCTTGCCTCAGCCGATGTCAGAAAAAGTCAATAACTGTTTAACTTATGGGAAACAAATACCTCATAAAGATTTCCACTCTTACTGCCTGCCTTGCTTAGGCCCAGACCACGACGTAGCAGCCTGTTCGGCCTGTGCTTCCTTCAACCGACGAACGCTTAGGCGTCGGTCGGAGTTCGCTGAACAGTTTTTCGGCTCAGATTTTGCGTACATTATGCCGTCGGATCCTCCGACTACCCAAATTGTTAAAAAACGCAAAGAAAAAGACCGACACACGCGGTCCGCGGTTTCGGACGAAACCACGGTTAAGCAAGCAGCGAGTGTCTCGGTTTCGGCCGAAACCGAGAAAACCGGTCAATCTTCAGCTGAATCCATGACTACTACTGAGGCTCCTGCTACCTTAGTTGAATCGGCCTCAGAAGTTTTGCCTACTACTGTGGTTCCTAGTGATTTATCAGACACCATTCCTTTGGATGTCTCTACCCCAGCACGTGGTGCTGCTAGGCCTCCTGCAGCCATGTCTATTAAGGCCTTTGCCAGGGCTAAAGCAGCCAAAACTGTTAAATCAGTGCCTGTTAAGCCCCCCTCACACAGGCCCACTTCTAGTTCACAAATGCTTACTCTGGCAGAGGATTTAATATCCTTAATTAGGGGATCCCAATCTCACCCAGACAGGGCCTCTCAGCCCCCAGAGCCAGTGTCCTCTGATGATTCTTCGGATGACTCAGACATTACAGACCAGCCAGAGGCTCCCTTTTCTACTTATGAAGATTCCGATGCTGAGGAATCCATTCCATCTGCCTCTCCACCAGAGGAATTTTCCTTTGGGGAAACCTTACATGCCATGAGAGAACAATTCCAATGGCAGGGACAAGATTTCTCAGATTCAAGAAAAAGGCTTAGGACATTTCTGCACTTACCACAACATAGGCCCTTAGCTATACCTCCAGTACTGCCTCTTGTGGATGATGCATTTAATGATGTTTGCACTGCTCCTGATACTTTACCCCCAGCCCCTGCCAAACCAGATAGATTTTACAGGGTGCCAGACACTCATCACCACCTATACAAGGCCCCACTTGCAGATCCTGAGACTATATCCCAGGGGCCTAAGGCAGTAGCCTTGACCTCAGCAAAAAACCCTATTCCTTCTGAAAGGGAATCCAGGTCCTTAGAGAGATGGGGAAAAAAGTTTACACCTCTGCTACTCTCTCAGCTAGAGCTTTAAACTGTCAGTTTCATATGATCCAATACCAAGAGTTTATGCTTGATCAGTTAACTAAGAAGCTGTCCACTGATGACTCCTTAGATAAGAAATATGTTTTAGAAATGGTGAATAACATTCAGCAGGTTAGTAACCATTCTTTAAAATGTGGCTATGATGCACTGGAGGCTTCATTTAGATCAGCCATGACTGGCACAGTGATAAGAAGGCATGCATGGTTGAAAGAACAGGTCTTGCGGATCATGTTAAAGCAAAGCTGTTAGATGCTCCTATGGATAAGGCCAGTCTATTTGGTACACCTGCTCAGCAAGTAATGAAGAAAATGGAAGAGAAGGCAAAATCTGTACAAACAGTTAAGGATTTCTTACAGGTTCAGCCCCCAAGGTTTAGCAGGAACTGGCCTGCCAAAAATTGGTCCTTTCCAGACTCCTCAAAATCTCAAAGAGGTAGGAATAGACGCTCTAGAGGCAGAAATCAATCCAGAGGAGGTGCCTACAGAGGACGACAGTGGCAAGGCAATAACCGAGGCACAGACACAACCACTGCCACTGCAACAGGACAATCACAGTGACTTGGCTCTGACACCGCCTACCAGGGAGCAAATAACAGCACCTTTAGGCGGAAAGTTAGCCTTATTTTCGAAAAATTGGCACTATATCACACAAGACAATTGGATTTTGCAAACCATAGACCAAGGCTACAGGTTCCACTTCCACACCTTACCAGTAAAAAGAGGAATGACAAACCTACCTCCAAATCAAAAAACAGAAGCTCTAAAGCAGATAAGAGCTGTGGAAAGAGTACCAATAACAGAACAGGGCAAAGGATTCTACTCCAGACTCTTCCTAGTACCAAGAAAAGAGAAAAGTTGGAGACCTATTCTCGACCTGTCCGTCTTAAACACATACATCATTGTCCCAAAATTCAAAATGCTGACCCTACAGCAACTTCTTCCCATGCTGGGCAAGGAGTGTTGGCTGGTAACTCTAGATCTCAAGGAGGCATACCTGCACGTCCCCATACGACCAAATTGCAGAAGATACCTCAGATTTCTTGCAGGATCAGAGCATTATCAATTCTCAGCATTGCCCTTTGGCTTATCTACTGCGCCCAGAGTATTCACAAAATGCCTGGCATCAGCAATCGCTCACTGCAGGCTACAGGGAATCCAAATTTATCCATACCTGGACGACTGCCTGTTACAAGCGGACAACAAAAGCAAGCTGACAACAGATTTACAAAGAGTCATTTGCTTACTACAAGCCCTGGGATACACAGTCAATTTACAAAAGTCAAGACTGATACCATCCCAAACAAGAACATTCTTGGGTGCGGAATTGGACACAGCAAAACAAATGGCATTCCTAACTGCAGAAAAACAAAACAACTCCCTCTTTACTTCTTGGCATTAACAAAGCAGAACAAACTAACAGCAAGAAAAGTACTGCAGGCCTTGGGCTTCATGGCATCATGCATAATCTTGGTCCCACATGCCAGACTGCATATGAGAAAGCTACAGTGGTACCTAAAGAATTTATGGTCTCAACACAGGCACAGCTTAGAAACCGAAATCCCACTAATCCCATGCCTGAAACAGGAGTTCCTATGGTGGGCTCAAGCATGCCAGTCAAACCCAGGCTTGCCCTTCCACAACTTTCAAGCAAGCCAAACCATCACAACGGACGCCTTAGACTTAGGCTGGGGGGCGCACATGTTGGACAAATGCATACAAGGATTGTGGACTCCAGACCAGCTGCACCTGCACATAAACCAAAAAGAAATGCTGGCAGTAAAACTAGCAATCCAGAAATTCAGACCATTCCTCAAAGAAGGCCATTTAATGATAAGGACAGACAACACCACAGTCATGTGGTACATCAACAAACAGGGAGGCACTCATTCATACCCCCTATGCAGAATGACTCTGGACCTTTGGAATATGGCTCTGAGCTACAACATCCAGTTACCGGCAATATTTGTGCCGGGAAAAGAAAACACCCTAGCAGACATGTTAAGCAGAACCACCTCGGATGCTCACAAATGGATGCTACACCCGGACATCTTCAAGGACATCACAAAGAAATGGGGAATGCCACAAATAGACCTATTCGCATCCCCACTCAATCACCAGCTCAAAAAATTCTGCACAAGGACATACCACCCACTTGCATGGAAGGTGGACTCTCTATCCTTCAGTTGGAAAGGCCTGACAGCATATGCATTTCCACCTCTTCCTTTGATGCACAAGGTACTACTGAAAATCAAAGAGGAACGCCCAAGGATAATCCTGATAGCTCCGAATTGGCCAAGACAACACTGGTATCCATTGCTGAGTAGCATGTCTCAGGTGAGAATGTGGTCAATACCCCTGATGCCTTTGATGTTAACCCAGAACAACTACAACATCATGCACCCAAACCTAAAAACCTTGCAACTGACTGCCTGGAACATCACATAGCAGCAACTAACCCAGACCTATCCCAAAGGGTTAAAGACATTATCCTTGAAGCCTGCAGACCTTCAACAAGAAGGAACTATGCAGGAAAATGGAAAGATTTGTCATTTGGAGTACTGAAAGAGGAAAAGATGTGTCGAACATAGATATTGCTAACATCCTGGAGTACTTGGCAGAGCTTCTACATACAGGCCTGTCCTATTCCTCCATCAAGATACATGCATCAGCTATTTCAGCAGAATACAGCTTCAATCCACCTGTCTTTTCGCATCCTCTACTCAGGCAGTTCCTCAGAGGGACCAAGAATGTAAAACCTCCTAGGAAACCATCATTACCAGCATGGGACTTGAACTTTGTGCTAGAAAAATTGACACTCCCTCCATTTGAACCAGCAGCAACAGCAGATCTTCAACACCTATCATGGAAAACTGCTTTCCTACTGGCAATTACTTCAGCAAGGAGGGTTTCGGAACTACAGGCCTTAATGGCAGTACAACCTTTCCTAATCTTCCATCAAGATAGGGTGTCCATGAGAACTAATCCTACATTTATGCCTAAGGTGGTATCCAGAGTGTCTTTAAACCAGGCAATCCACCTACCTACCTTCTTTCCCAATCCACAGAACAGGGGGGAAAGACTGCTGCATACCTTGGATGTACATAGACAGTTACACTACTACCAGGACAGAACCAAAGGTGACAGAAAAACTGACCAGCTTTTAGCAGCCTATGCAACAGGAAGGGAAGGAAAAGCAATTTCCAAACAGACAATCTCCAAATGGATAGGAAATTGCATAAGATTCTGTTACTCCTACCACGGAAAACCAATTCCACAGAACATAAGACCTCATTCTACAAGGGCTACAGCCACTACCACAGCTTTCTTACGAGGAGTGGCAACCAAGGACATTATTGAGGCGGCTACTTGGACCTCCGTGCATACATTTGCCAAGCATTATAATTTACCTCTATACTCTAGATCCCGAGCAGGGTTTGCCACTGCTGTACTGCAAGGGATCCTAACTACACCATAATTCTTCTTCCTCCTCCCTAGTTTGGCTATGGTATTCTACCCATTTGTTATGACTGCAGATGCATCCTTGAAGGACATAGTACAGTTTTGTACCTACCATAAATGTAGATGTCCGAACAGGATAGCATCTGCAGTCAGGATTACCACCCTCCTTCCCTCTGTGGTACTCCTAGGGTATTTACCCTCCTAATAGCTAGCTGGGGAGTCTCTTATGGTGTATTTGTTTGTATATATGTACATACATTGTTATTTTTTGTGTTTGCCTTCTACTTTTTTGGAAACATTGGCATTTATCCACAATTTAGCTTACCAAGAGGGCAACTGGCATCTGGGGCAAGAAACACTGAGGAAAATGGCGTCGGCTGATGCCTTTATACCCGAAGACCAGCAGAGATGACGTCGGGTGAAGTGCGACATCAGCCGAAGCCGGACCCAGACTTTGGAATCCGGCCGACCGAAGGGCTGCCTGACGACAGGACAACCCATTTGTTATGACTGCAGATGCTATCCTGTTCGGACATCTACATTTATGGTAGGTACAAAACTGTACTTTTCTCTGATTTGCTGGTGCATCAGGTAGATTTTTGTATGGACTCTTGCAGTGTTATTCAAGTTTGCTATCATCGTTCAGGGTTTTGAAATTGTCTCTTTATACTGGCAACATTGGCGCTGTATATAATGCATCAGTACTGTTTTGGTGGTAGTGCTGCTGCTTAGGATTTGTCTTCGCAAACTGTCCAACAACTCTTGGGTAACATATGAGAAGAAAATGCACCACTGGACAACGAGGCTAAGTTCCAAACCTTTTATCGCAAGTTAAGCGCTTTCATCCAACCTCTATTGGACTTCATGAAAGAAATGAAGCCGGATAAAGGTAGTGGGGCAGTTATACTTGACAGGTGCGACTATTCGGATAAGATGACAGCCCTATTGACTGAGGAAACTTATTGTGAGAGCAATCTTAATGAAATCCATATAGCCTGTAAGAGGCTGGATCTTTTAATAGAGGACATGCTATACCAAGGGCAAATTAATGAGAAGGAATACCGATTTCTAAGGAATGATCATCCAGTAATACCAAATATCTTTGGTATTCCCAAAATCCACAAAGGCCTAGACTCTTGATGGTAAAAGGGCAAAAACCTGCTTTTTAAGCAAGTTTCTGGACCATCATTTGCAAAGAGGGTTAGGAACATTTTCCTATATTACCACGGACTTGTGGCAGACCAATTGAATAGGGTCAGTATCACCGAAAATACCTTTTTAGTTACCATAGATGTGTGTAATCTTTTTTCAGTGATACCCATAATGTTGGGCTAGATTGGCTGGGAGTGCAGCTTGGTAAGACTCACATTTTTGATCAAGATGAAATCAACGTTTTTATTACTTTGATGGAGGCAGTTTTAACAAACAACTTTTTGGATTTTGATGGACAATATTGCAAGCAGGTGACTGGTGTGGCTATGGGGGTGGCATGTGCCCTCATATATGCCACTTTTGTTATGTCTCACTGGGAGCAGGAATTTATTTTTCCCAGTGAATTTTGTACATGTATTAAACACTACAGCAGATTTTTGGATGACATTTTTGTTGTTTGGGATGGAGAAGAAGAAATGTTAAAAAAAAAAAAAAAAAAAAAAAAAAAACTTCCTTGAATATATTAATCACACAGTTGAAATTTTTAAGTTCACACACAAGTATAGGAGAGAGAGGGTGTCATATTTGGATGTTCCTTTACTATTGATAGTGGCAGTAACACCCTGAGAGCTAATATTTACAGAAAGCCCACATTTTCCAACTCCTATTTGGAATTTTGTAGTTGGCACCCTTACCACCAAAAAAAGTCTATCAAGGGACAATTTGTAAGGGCTGCCAGAATGGTCACGATCGATCATGACTTTTTGAAGGAACTTGAATTCGTTACGGAGTTGTTTATTAAAAGGGGATACCCTGAAGCTCTGTGTAAGATTTTGGCAAAGGAAGTTAGAGCCAAAAGAGTGGGGGGCGTGTATAAGCCTATACTTAGGGGGACCCTGGATCCTGATGTGGCCGAAGGCTCCAACATGCCAAGACATGGTACCTCA
Organism: Protopterus annectens; assembly: GCF_019279795.1. Taxonomy (NCBI): domain Eukaryota; kingdom Metazoa; phylum Chordata; order Ceratodontiformes; family Protopteridae; genus Protopterus; species Protopterus annectens. Next base: position 1,949,149,050 of record NC_056729.1, on the reverse strand, counting down.
GGTTTAAGAGAGATGAGTAGTGGGTTATTTATTACTACCTTTAACCAGGATTGTGAATGGCTAAGTCCCATCATTCAAAGGAACTGGAGATTGTTACATGCTGACAGTTCCCTTATGGACGACAAGGTGGGGGGACTCCCTAGGGTAGTTCTCAAAAGAGATAGACCGTTTAAGGAGATTTTGGAATTGGGGGCTCATATTGATTATCACCAGTGCAGTAGAGCACTTGGTAATTTTAAGTGTGGCAGATGTAATGTATGTACACACATTTTTAAGACTGGTGAAATAACACGTATTAATGCAAGAACATTCCATTTTCATGGGCATTTTAATTGTAACAGTAAGAACCTAGTATATATGGCCAAATGTGAGTACTGTTCAGCCTTCTTTGTCAATAAGACTAGTAGGCATTTTAAAGATGGAATCAGGGAATATCTTCTAGATATCAAGAATGTGAAGACTACTAATGCATTGGCAAGGCATATATTTAAAAATCCATGTCATAGACTTACATTTGTGGTGTTGCAGCAATTGACCAAGGACAGGCAGGGTTCTGGACGTAGATTTAGATATCTGTGAGTTGAGGTGGCAAGAGGTTAGATGCCACCAATTTTCCGGATATCAACTACAATGTTAGTGTAACAGCTATACTGAAAGTAAAGTATATTTTAGGTTAACATTAAAAATGTTTTTAGGGATTACTTAGTATTTTTACATGGGTTGTATTTATTTATTAGGTTTTTAATGTGTTTTAAAATGGTGTTTTATGACTGGGTTAAGTGAATGGGGTTACTATGGGTTAATTGTGTTTTATTAACTAATTATTCAATTGTTTAACAAGTTTTAAGGTGTGTATAGAAAGAGTTGAGTTTCTTTCATGTGTTGTTCTGAAGAAGTCCAACAGAGGTTGGATGAAAGCGCTTAACTTGCAATAAAATGTTTGGAACTTAGCCTCGTTGTCCAGTGGTGCGTTTGTTCCTTAGTGGAGTGTGTCTTTTGGTTAACATATGAGAAGTGATACATCCCAACAGTTAGGCACACTCTTAAAATGTATGTGGAAAGTCAAGAATCCTACGATCCTTTTAACAACATCTTCTAAACATCTCATTTTTTTCCCTAAAGATTTCACTGAGTGCCACCATTGATCTGCCTTTACAAACTCGGGACATTAACTTTCCACATATGTTGGTGCTGAAAAGTCTTGAAGCAAGGCATCAGAGTGCCAGTTTTGAATATCTGATGAGGAGTTCAGTTTACTTGCTGAAAATTTTGGGGTAGACTTGCAACATATTTAGAAAAAGTTGTGACAAGGGACTATCCCTGCTTTGTGAAACATATTTAAGTAATGGCAAAAATGAGATTAGATTCTTAATCCCTGTGGCATTTAGCATCTTGCTCCAGGGAAAGCCACACACACACACACACACACACACACACACACACACACACACACACACACACTGAATTCAAGATAGAAATAATTTAATACCTTCTTATGAACTGTAAAACTGCAGCAGATGAACAGCTTTTGGGGTTTGTATGTAGGAAACATGCTGCTGATTTTAATTATGTTGCAAATGTCCCGTCTGTGTCTTAGCTGTAGACTTTAAGTTATTTGCGATGTCACCAGCCACCTTAATGTAAATCTACCATCACAGCATATGCATAAATGTTTGTAGGTGTGTAGCATTTATATTTTTCCAAAGAAGTGTTGCATGTGTTGCTGTTTTGATGATCTTGCAGCACATCTTTCAAATAGTAGTTGACTGATAATGGCTGTGCTTTCAAGCTTGACTTTGCGTCTGACTTTTTGCGCATCCTTCATACATTTTATGATTTTTTTCTTCTTTTTTTTGGTAAAGAGTAAGGCGTAAAATCGTTATTAATTACAATTTAGGCTTCTGAAATTTTAAATTAATAAAAACCCTTTTACTTCTGTTGTGAGCAGTACCATTCAGCAAAGAGGGGTCCTAATGTGGGGTCGTTTGTCTTTCATCAGCCAACAATTTCACCAAGATTTTTACAGATTTGAAAGCTGTGGGTTCAAGTGTTTCATTTCTGTAGGTGTGGGTGGCACAGAAAAGGCGTAGTGACATTTTTGATGCCTTGATTTTGTAGGATGACAACTTGAACTTGAAACATAGCTGATATTGCATCTAAATTATTGGGGCTGTTTAGGGAGGCATATATATTTAAGTTTAGTTTTACCTTGACCAGTGTACACAACTACTTTTACTGGATAAAAAAGCTTCTGGTGTTTAGGTCATTAACCAACATACCTCTCAGTCTCTAAGAGAAAGTAATCTGACACAGCCAAATATAATATAGGGGGAGCTAGGCCCAAAATCAGGGACAGATTTTAAATATTGCTTGTATAAACTTAGAAAGTTGCTAGAGTAACAGGTTTTCTTGTGCATCAACTTCATTTTCTAAAATATATGAAGTCTGAAAGTCAAATATATGGAATTATTTAATTACTTCAGTCCTCAATGATTTGCCGGAAAACCACAAATTGTATGAGGAACAGAAAACAAATATGAGCAAAAGTCGGGACAGTTGAGAGGTATGTCAGCAAAGCATTTTAGAGAGCTGTAGCCTCCCCACTCGCATATTTGTGTACATAAAAGGAAGTGCAAATAACATTAGTTAAGATAAGGGGCTAGAAACCCATTAATATGTGGCTGCAGAATAAACATAATAGCTCTATGCAAAATTAGGCAATGGCTCCCTGTGGAAAGAGATCCTGAAGATATTCTTGAGTTTGCTTGTGTCATTTAACAATACTCATTACAATTCACACACAGTATGTTGAACATGGTTGCAGTAGACAGGACTGAAAATAATCAGTTTTCCAAATGATGTATGCCAAGTGAGATAGTTTACTCAAGCTGCACTGTTGCTTGCTGATTCCTTGAAATTATTTCACAGTTTTTCAGACTCTGTCTTTTAACAGAGCCCTGTTAGTTTACCATACAAAACATTTATTTTGAATACATTAACAATTATTATACTGTGGTGGTGGTGCTGCGGTAGCATTGTCGCCTCACAGTTAGACGTTGCCCGTTCGATTCTCAGAGCGTCTTCTATGTGGCAACATGCGTGAATGGGCGTTCCTTTGTTGAAGGTTGTGCGTTAGGCCCGGCAAGCCAGCACGTAAAACTCTACTGCCAATCATTAGTGGACCGGAGTTCTGCTGTGGCGACCCCCTAACCGGGAAAAGCCGAAAGACACAAACAAACATTAACAATTATTATATTTTCTTTCATCACGGGCTATCATGCCTCCCCAACCATGCTTCTTTAGTTTTTTTTACAAGTTCAAAGTTTTGTACAAGTTCAAATATTAATATATATAAAACAGTATTGTTCTGGTTATATCATGTTGTGTTTAATATTAGTTTAGAAGCAGTTAATTTTATATTTATAAAAGAAGATTGTGTTTTAAATTTTCACACTGCATCATTGCACATACCTGTGGTAGTGTAGCTGGTTTAACTTTATTGTACATACATGCAGTAGTACAGATTGCCACCCTAGTTGTAGAAAATCAGTCCTATTCCTTATTCATTGCATTTATACATGGTAGTGTAGTATCTGTCTGGGCTGTGACAGTCCTCTCAGGTTCCTGCTTGCTTTCGTGCACATATGTACATTTACAATTTTGCACTTTAATTTGCATGTCATGGATAATTGTGTCATATGATGGCATGATTATCCTTTTTGTCTTTTTCCATTTGCAGAGTAAAAGAATACTACTAGCTACCACAAAAGGCAACAGAAAGTAATGGCAGAGAGGGATTGGCTGTATCCTGTTTCCATGCCTGTAGTACCTGTAGCTCTTCCTCCCTTCTGTTTGTCTCTCCATTCTATAGGTTGAGATGGTCCATCCAAGTCACATGCATGTCAGCGTCTGCCTGCTATAACTCCAGCCAAATCAATGGGTGAGGTGGGTAAGCAGGGTGGGAGTGCTTTGCCAAGAAGGGGGGGGGTCTCGTCTATCCCAGGCAGACAGACTACCCTGTTGCACATCCCAACTTGTCGGGAGCTGGAGTCTCACATTACCTCAACCCTTCTGATGGTATAGAATTTGCTATACTGGTTGGCAGATGCCGTCAGGTTACTTGAGGCAGGTGTAGCCCATACCACTTGCCACGTTAGACCCAAGCATATGGTTCACACTTTCAGCTTTCCAGATCTCAGAATTCCCTCCTCTGACTCTTTGTGACAGGGAATTGACTAAGCCCCTCCCTTAAGGGAAGGCCTGACCTCTGTCACAGAAAGTCACTTGTTCATTCTTTAGTGCCAGCAGTAGGACTCGCACAGCTGAAATCTCCTCAGCAGCCTGCAGTGGTGAATTACAGTTTCAAAACTCATATAAGATCCCTGTAGGAACTTCCCTTTCTCTTTATTTTATATACATTTTTTTTTATATATGTTTGTATGTATGTATGTGTGTATATATATATATATATATATATATATATATATATGTATATGTATATATATATATATATATATATGTATATATATATATATATATATATATATATATATATATATATACCGTATTTATTCGAGTATAACGCGCACCCCTAATTTTCGATTAAAAATCGGTATAAAATTGTTTTTCACACCAAGCATTGTAATTGAGTATAACGCGCAGCCGTGTATAACGCGCACCCCTAATTTTCGATTAAAAATCGGTATAAAATTGTTTTTCACACCAAGCATTGTAATTGACAAAAAAAACGTTGTTGAACACGTGCGGCCATGATAAAAAACATTTATTGACAACGTAAACTGGTATAAACACAATACCGAAATAAAATTACCGGTAACAATATTTATTTAAAATGCTTCAAAGTCAGATTCATCATCAGATACACCAAAGAGTTGTTCCCATTCTTCTCGAGTTAATTTTTCGTCAGTGTCCCAGTTGGCAGGAACATCTGTTTCTCCAGTTTCTTCGCTTTCTTCTGAGTCTGAATTCCACAGCAGGTCGTCTTCTGTGCCATCCATTTTATTGCTGATGCCTGTCTTCAAAAAACTCTTGATGATCATTTCTTTTGGTATGTCTTCCCATGATGTTTTAACCCAGGATGTCACGAGAGATAGGTCAGGTTTCTTGAGATTTCCTTTTGCAGTCAATTCTTTGTCGTCGGATTTCATCCAGCTAATCCACTTTTCCCTGACTCTGTCTTTGAAGGGTTTGTTTAAAACGACATCTAGTGGCTGAAGAATAGAGGTTAGTCCACCTGGAATCACAGCTTGAAATGTTTTAAGACTTTTCAGTTTGTCCTTCACAGTGTCTTTCGGGTGTGAGCGGAACTGGTCCCATACAAGCATGGATTTCTTCAGTAGTGCGCTTGGTCTAGTATTCCAAACTCCATTTAACCATAAAATGATGCCCTTTTCATCCATCCATCCTTTAGGATGACAATGGATCACGACACCTGGTGGAAATTTAACTCCTTTTGGAATAGTCTTTCTTTTAAAAATCACCATTGGTTTAAGTTTAAAACCGTCTGCCATACAGGATAACACAACGGTAAAATGAGTTTTCTCATGGCCTGTGGTTCTAATCTGGACTGTGTGCTTCCCTTTGCTGTCAATTGTCCTGTAGCCTGGTAGGTCAAAACACATGGGGGTCTCATCCATATTGCCTATCTGTGAAAGTTCAAAATTAAACTTCTTGCGTTGGTTCATTATAAAGGTATGGAATGAAGCGATCTTCTCTTCTAAATCATTAGGCAGCTTCTGTGCTATCTTTGTTCTCTGACGTATTGCAAGTCCATGCCTTTTCATAAACTTTTGTGTCCATCCATTAGAGGCTTTGAAGTTTGAATCTTTGCAAAACTTTTGGGCTTGAAGTCTAATGTGGAGTGATGTGACGATGTACCCACTACTTCTTTGGTCAATGATCCATTCATAAAGTTCCTTCTCCATGTCTGGGTACATGGCTTGTCTCCCTCGTTGTGCTTTTTTTGTTTTATTCATATCTTTCAGGGCGACTTTCTGTTTTCTCCACTCTCTAACATTCGTCTCTGGTACAGTGAATTCTCGGCTAGCTGCTCGATTTCCATGAATTTCAGCATGATCAACAACTTTGAGCTTGAATGAAGCGTCATATACACAACGTTTTCTCTTGATACCCTGAGTTGCCATCTTATACGAGGTGACGTTTTTTTTTCTTCGCCCTCGCGTACAGTGAGCAGCTGCAGCCCGGAAAAGGCGCATTGCGAACTCACAATTCGCCTGCGCCCTCAATGGACCGGCCGCCACTGTTACTTGCTTATTGTTGTATTTAAATCACAACATAACTGGCAGCAGCTTAGAGAACAGTGATACTTTACCTCCCTGACATTACGGTAAATTGCTTCCAGTTTACATTAGTGTTTGGCATTCAGCGGTTGGAGACCCAAAGAACTGATTCTTCTGTTTATTAAGATTCAGTGCAGCTGTAAGTTTTGTAGAGGTAAACCACATTAAAAATGTACAAGTAATACAGGCTCTGCATTTCCATAAATGATATTTTACATTCATTAATGATAGTATAAATTCAAAGGTCATCTTCTGGCACATGCGAAACTAGGACAACAGCAGGAGCTGCCTTCACGTGTACATGACTGTGGAATCTGACATTTGTTAGCAGAATTCATGATTTGACCCATAAATAGCATTGCTATGCAATGCTTACCGTAACGCCCTCAATGGACCGGCCGCCACTGCCACCCCACCCCAGCCCTCGTTTATAAAGCGCACCCAAACTTTGATTTATTTTTTTGGTATAAAATTTTGCACGTTATACTCGAATAAATACGGTATATATATATATATATATATATATATATATATATATATATATATATATACACACACACACACACACACACACACACACACACACGCGCGCGCATTGATCTTTTATTTTAATATATTTGTTATTTACTACTGTTAATTCCTGTGGGAATACTGTGTTTTTTTGTGAGTTTAATACTGTTATTGAGACTTTTCTAAGGTATTCTTTGACTTCTGTTTGGAAATAGAATGTTCTGTGATATCACTTGAACACTTCGCCTCTTGTGCCTGTTTATCTTCAAGTTCTGACAGGAAAATATTGCTTGTTTTCACCTTTTCCTTCATCTGAACTTTGACCATCACAGCTGCACAGTAGTAAGGAAAACCCTTCTACGTGGCACATTTTAGAAGTAAAAGCATCACATCTAGATCTAAGAATGTTATAATTCCATTATACTCAGCCCTCATCAGACCAGTAATTGAGTACAATGCTCCCTGTTGAATGTACCTCACCAGACACCTGCAGCAAAGGGAGAGGCCACACAGGTTTCTCACCAAGAAATTATAGTGTACAGTGTACACAGAACAAATCTTAATCAGAAAGACTAAACTCCTGTCACTGTGTTCTGTCTCCTACAGGTTGCTAAGGGGTGACTTGTGCCTGGCCTATAGGGCAGTCTCTGACCTGGCCCTGATGGAAATGCTTCACATTCATAAATCAAACTGCTGCAGGGATCTTAACCTAGCCTTTGACATGAACAGCTCATGCTGGGGAGATAGATATCTCCCAGAGGCTGACACTTCTCGGGAACAAGCTTCTTATTCACGTGAAACAGAGCCCCTCCCTGACCCTGTTCAAATGCAACCTAGATCAATGGATGGGTAACCGCAAATTCACTCCTTGGGTGGCAGCCATGTCCCTCCTGGTCAGAGGAAGTCAGTATTAATTACCATATTCCCTTACCTCTGCGGACTTCACACACCTGACCACTGATAATTGGGGAAACTTGGGGTGAATATGGCTAGGCTTATAAGGGCTCTAGGGCCATTAGCCAACTAACCTTCTATGAATGTATATGATATTTACTACTAATTTAACACTGCTATAGCTGTTTTTATCATTAAATTGTAATTTTACCACAAATTACTTTATTTGCATTTTCTGTAGAGATTTTTGTTCATTCCTGACTAAGGAAACTTATGCCATTTTAAAATGTTTTTATTTGATTTAAGGGCATACATTTGATTTTTTGTCAGTATTTGGACAAGTGATTTTTAATTAGTAGTGTGACTGTATGCTGTTGTTTTCTACACCAAGCAGTTTGTAGAACAATGCATAGTACAATTTAAACCATTTCTGCTATTTTTTATGTAGTCCAGCCCCATTTGCTGGGTGGGGGCATAGTTTAGATCTTCTATTATTGCCCTTAATTGTGTCAGCGTATTTTTCTGGCTGGTGTTTTTTCACCTAACTTGATGTATCCTGATATGGCTTCCCCTCCACCAAATCCAGTTGCACCTAAAAAGAAAAATCTCAACAAAAACATGCCTCAATCTACAATTTGCAAATGTGTTGTTGCCTTAAGCTGCCTCGCAGACCACTTGACCTTTCCCCCATCGCTCTAAGGTGTGAATCCGCAGCCCACTATCGTACAGAGGTCAGACATCCTCTGGGGCTGTTCCAGTACCTGTTTCAGGTATGGGAAGACCAACACCTTTAGGTTTAGGAGAGTTCTGGGATAAGAAGCTCATAGCTCTGCATAACTCTGTGTCCCCACATGTTTTGTCCTCTTATATAGTTTGTAGTAAGAAACAAACTTCACCACACAACAGGAGGATTATTACCATGTATAGGGCTGATGTGGTTTCCTTTGCTAAGAATGTTTTACAGATAATCTCAGAGACTATGAATCTATTCAGAATGACTTTGGGGCTGCCTTATCTACTCAGTCTAGCACTGCAGATTTTAATGGGGACTCTGATACAGACAGTAGTGAATACTTGAGTCCATCCAGTCTGATTTATTGGAAGGTAAACATGTTCAAAAACATAAGCAAGTGTTCACTTTTCCACAGATGCTAGCTAGGTTTAGAGATGTATTTGACTGGAAGCAATCTGGCGCTCCGCCAGAGATTGGAAGAGTTTACGATCGTATTGAGAATGAGTTTCCAAATGTTTGAGCTGTTTCTCCTGTGTTTACCAGTCCTAGAAGATGCCTACAAGACTGCATGTAAACCCCCTTTGCCTAGTGAATAAGTTACTAAAAAGGCTTTGAGGAAGTGCGAGGTGTACTGTGATCTTACAGCTCTCTGCTGTGTTGTCAGCTGACCCAGCTGTTGTTTCTCTAGCTGCCGACTAAGAAAGCCTTGACTGCTAACCATACATTGCCGGATAAAACTGGCAAGTGGTTAGAATCTCAAGTAAAATGGTGGGCTCAATCTAGTAATTTAGTCTTTAGAACTGTAAATTGTCAGGAATTTATGTGAAAATTTATTTTGTAATGTGCTTACAGTATGGATGAGTTTAGATGACTTTGCTATATGTTTGCCTGTTGAACAGAAGTGTTACATGAATGAGAATTTCTTATTTGACTTGCTTTTTTAAACATGTCTTAGAAAGTTCAAACATTTCTAGAAATACAGCCGTATCTGTTATATTGAGAAGGTGTGCTTAGTTTAATAACCACTATTTTTCTGGGGATTTAAAAATGAGATTTTGAATACTCCTTTAAGTTCTGAATTTGTGTTTGGTCCCAGAATTTCGAACAATGGCATTGTAGAGGTAGACTGATACACGGGGTATCTGGAATATTTCATATTACCAGGTTCTCCTCCCTAACAAGGCCTGCATCTCCAAAGGGCATTACAAACGAAAATCACAGTCTAACAAGAGTCAGGGTACCAAGAGGAAATGTCAGGGGGATAATGCTTTCAATCCAAATAAAAGGGGTTCTTTCCCAAAAAAGGTAATTTCCCTACTAAAGAAAGACCGTGCCAAGACTCTGGGTATACTGTCCCTGCCCCCACTTTCCCTTACCCCAGGCTTTTGCTCAACCCAGCAGTCAACTAGTCTCAAGGCAAATAGGTACTCAGAATAATTCAGTGAGGTAACTCTTAACATTAGACATGAAATAGCCTTCCCTTCAGGAAAATCCCCTGCACCCCCAGACCACAGACATCCTTTCTCTCCAGTACTCCTCCACAAGATGCAAAAAGGGGTTCTAGAACTAGTTCCTTCACCACAAAAAAGGAAAAGGATTTTACAACATAATCTTTTTGGTAGCCCCCCAAAAAAGCATTACCATGGAGACGAGTGTTAGATTTGTTGTACATAAATACCTCTTTGAAAGTACCCACATTCAAAATGCTCACCCTGCAGACGGTCCTACCCCTTTTTCCAGACAACTTTTTTATGGTGACTTTACATCTGAAGGATGCTTATCTTATTCCAATTGCTCCCAACTTCAAGTTGAACCTACAGAAGTATTGTGTGTGTCACCCTCATAAAGAATTGTTTTCCTGCGGTGTATGACGGACACAGAAAAAAGTATCACCTTTCTACCAGAAAACAAAGTTCAGACTGTTCAGAACGTTTTCAGGGATTTCCTTCTCCTTCAAGTGGCATCTCCAAGAGAGTTTCTCAAAATTCTAGGCCTTGTGGCATCTATGATCATCATGACACCATTGACAGACTCCACATGAGAAAGAGTTAATGGGAATTAAAAAAAATAATTGTTAGACCAAGCACCTGCTTCCCCTGGAGGTCCAGGTACCAATGCTGGATTTTGTGAAATGAGAACTACAGTGGTGGAGGGACTGGGTGTGTCAAGTCAGACTCACCCTTCTCTCTCCAGACCCCAGTTCAGTCAGTCCTAATGGACCTGTCAGATTTTGCATGGCAAACAGTTTTGAAGTGAGTTCTTATGCAAGGTAAATGGAGTCCTTTCAGATGCTGCAAAGCACATTAATGTCAAAGAAATTTTATCAGTGATTCAGACCTTAAAAGTTCTTCATCACTTATGGTCTCCAGGTCCCCTTTTTGTTGGTCACAGACAACAACACATTCATGTAATACCTGAATAAACAAGGGGATACAATGTCAGTACCCTCTCTGCTGGTTGGTAGTGATTGCCATAGAGCAATCTCTGATGCTTCAGGCCTGCCAGTGCAAAATCTGTTGACAGACTAAGAAGATCCTAGATGGACTCTCAGGAGTGGAAGCTCAGAGCAAAGGTACGCCTAGATTTTGTCCAGATGTGGGAACACTTCAAATAGTTCTGTTCACCTCCTTTCAAAACAGAAAAAATCTGTTTGAGAAATCCTTGCACCCATGCTTGGAGGACTGAAGCACTCTCATTATCTTGGACAGGAATATTCCTTTGTACATTTCCACCCTTTCTACCAATACCCAACTTACTTCTGAAGATTCAAAGAGAATTACCAATGATCATTGTGGCGACCCCCTTTAGTCCAAGCAAAGTTGGATCTCCCTTTTAATGGAATTGGTCAAGGGCAATTACCACAAGCTTCTTGATACTCTCGATCCCCTCACATAATATGAGGGGTGACTGGTGCATTCCAACTTATAGCAGTTGCTACTGACAGCCTAGATGACTTTATCTTGATAACTTGTAGGCACTTGTTCCATGAGGATGTGCAGTAGGTATTGATGAGAGTCCAGTATGATGTTTTCCCCTCCAGTGTTAAAATATGTGTGAACTACTCAATGATTGCTTATCTTGTGCATCTCTCAAGGTGCACCTTGTAGCCATTTCAGCTTGTCTGCCCATGTATCTCTCTCTTAACGTCTCCTTTTGTGGTTAAACAGTTTATGAAACGAGTGTGCACTTGAGACCCCTTCAAAAGCAAATTCCTCCTCCTCAATCTTATCTTTGCTCTTGAAAAGAAAAGCTGACTTTTATCTCAGTTTGAATTTGCCTTTCAGGCTGAATTTTGAGGTTCATCACTTGGAAAGCTTTTGCTTATTGCTCTGACATTTCAAGGCTGGTCTCTGAGCTGCAAGTTCTTATGGTTGGCCAACCATATCTGATTTTCCACAATGTCAGGTTTGTTTTACACACTAATTCTTCTTTCATGCCAAGTGTTGTTTCAGAATATAGCCTGCATCAAAACATCAATCTCCCAGTTTTCTTTCCAGAACCTAAAAACAGGAGTCAGAAGATTCTGCATACCTTGGATGTGCACAGGCAGCTCAAGTACTACATTGACAGAACTAAGCTCTTCAGGAAAGCTGGACAGCTGTTTATTTCCTATTCTGGAGCAAAGAAGGGTCACCCATCTTTAAGCTGATTATCCCCTGCTTTTTGTTTTCGTTACTTCCACCATGGTAAATCTATTCTAGGCAAGGTTAAGGCACATTCCAGCAGAGCCTTATCCTCATCTGTGGCATGTTGGAAAGGGGTGGAATTTAGAAGCATTCTAGAGGCAGCAAACTGTTCCTGTGTTCATACCTTTACAAAGCACCACAAACTAGACTCATCAAAAGTTCCAGAACAGGCTTTGCAAGAACCGTTCTCCAGGGGCTTCTGTAACCTTATCCTTCCTCCTCCCAGGTAGGATAAACTTTGGGAATCTACCCATATGCCAGGGAGGTGATGTAAATAACGAACACAGTATAGTCGCGCAAGTCCTACTATGCAGCACAAGTCATCCATCCATGAAATACTTGTCTGTGAATCACAACTATTGTATAGTAAGCTGTTTAATACTAAGAATTAGATTTTTAATTACTATTATTTCCTGAAATTTGTTCTTATACTACTGAATGCTAATAATGGTCACTCATGATGAAAATTACTACCCACATTACATATCCTCTTATGTTACACTTGCTTGCACACAACTCCTTTTGCTTACTGTGATCTGTGTTAATGAAGTCCTTAATATATGTTAACACCTACCCTGCCATCTGACCCCCCCACAACCACTACCTGTATTTCATTGTCAAATATCTTCTGCTTAAGAGTACATCATCTATGCCAAGTAGCTGTTTTCCTTGTTCTATTCTGTTTTTTTTTTTTTTTAATCCATTCATTTTCTTTTACGTGCGGGTTGTTGCAAATATAGTTTCTACCTGACTCCAACTAAGAATTCAGTTTTTTAATTAAGACTTGACATGTAGTGCCTGAACCGTGTTAGACAACAGTCCTTTGAGAAACTGGTATGAATAGCATGAACATCTGTGGAAAAGTTGCCACTGGGTAAGAAATGGCACTCAGGGAAGTGAAGTTTGTATCCTGATTTTTTTTTTTTTTTTTTTTTTTTTTTTTTTTTTTTTTGTATTAAAGAAATATTATGGGTGCACACACAAATTGTTGGCTTCAAGTCAAATATTATGTTTTCCATTAACATTGTATTTCTTCTGGCTTTGGTAGTACAAGGAAGAAGTACATCTTCCTTTAAAAATGCTTGTTAAGATGCCATTATAGTTGAAGGAAATAGTGTTCTGACTGGAGCAGTGCATCATGTTAGCTGATATTTCTAAGTCACTCTCAGCAGACAGTATAGCTCTTTGTTAAAAAGGAGATAGATGAGAAAAAGGAAAATTTAACAATGGGGCAGTTTTATCTAACAGTTGTGGCAACAGTTTTTGGTAACATTCAGTACTGTAGTGACCCCACAAAGAACTCGGAGTCTTAGTGGTTCAAGAATAATTGACAATAAACCAGACAATCTTCACATGGGGAAGCCACATTATCCATTACTAAAGGACTTAACGGTTTTAAATAACTGCTGAATTGAATAGTGCTTCCATTTGTGAAAACTACAAACATGTTGTGAAATTTACAGCAGTTTTATCAATCGGGTCAGCAAACTTCAAAATGCTAGGAAATATATATACCTACGGTTTGTTTTTTTAAGCTGGTGAGCAATTTTTCATGCCTGTCTTCATCAATTTCTGTAGTTAATTCTATTGCTTGACAGACAAATTGTCCCGACAATGTATTACCTAATTAAGTTGAACATGCATTTTTCTCATTGTTTTGTGAGGTCATTCATTTCTGACTTGATCTTGTTACAGACTCTTTCCAACACATTGCATTTTTTACTATTGATTACCATCTTGTTTCATCCCATATTGGTAGTGTCTCAGTCTAGACCATTTGTCACAGAGAACCTTGCTTAAACTCGCTCTGTCTTTATTTAGTAATGTGGATTTAATTATTTAGGTAATGAAATTAGGACACTGTGCAGGGTGACATTAATGGGTTTTAAGAATTATGGTACCTTGGTTGCTAATTTAATATAGTGTTCTTTTCATTGGCATGTTAAAATTGACATCTTTCATTTATCACTCAGGGTTAGTATGGTGCCGGATAAACAAAAACCTTTTTAAGGGTTACAGACTTAACTACAAGTGAAAAAAAAGGTGGTTAATTATCAGTTTCAGTTGCATAATTCAGAAGTGGCACCTTTGTTTCCTAATGCGGAATGTGTAAGCTTTGTTGTAATATTTTATTTATTTCTGACGTACATCCTTAGACAGCTGGAGTTGTAGCAGTGTTTTTAAAAAAGCAACACGGATGTCATGAGGTAAGGTAATTAATGGTGCTTCTTATTTGTGTTGTGCTCTTGTTTACATACTGCACCTTGTAAAACAGAAAAAAAAGGATCTGTGACTGTGATGTTTGCATAGCAGTTTTACTTGCATCTAGCCATTTGTAAAAGTAAAAAAAAAAAAGAATGCGGGATATAATCTATAAAAATAAATAAACCTACATTATCTGCTTGATGGCAATATGGGCACACAAGAAAGCCTGTGACTGAGTCTAGCAGAGCATTTTTACATTTACATGGTAGTGTTTACTGAACACCTCTTTCAGGTGATATTTCCTTTATTTAGCAGTCACAAGGTTGCCCATAATTCTAAAGTTTTCCCGTAACTTGAGTAACAAGATGCTGGAACAGCAAATTAAGGTGCCTTTTGAAAACTGCCGTTTGTCCTTGTAGTGCTAACATTTGACAGGTGTAATTTCAGGAGAATTTCATGGATAAGGACCCAAGTGAGCTGTACACCCGACAGTTTAATATTTTTTGTCCTGGAGTTCTGTATCTGATTAACACCCTGATGACAGTCAATTAATAAGGAGATCCTGAGTGCTGTCTGGCTGAACAACAATTGCCAGGAGCTCAGTTTAAATAAGAGAAGGAAAATTTCAGCAGAACAGCTAAAGCAGCTTTTTGCCCTATATGGTCAAATTTGTTTTTCTCATTTAGACTATTTAACCGTGGCACTGAATACCACAAGTTGAGTGTTGTGGTTAAGTTGCACTGTATCAAGGTAATCTGTTTTGACTGCCTTTCAAGTGCTGTAGGTTTGAATGAGGGAAGGCAGCCCACTCGTGTAGCACTGTAGTAATGAAGCAGATCAGAGCGTGATCAGCACTGCAAGCATGAATGAGCTTAACTTTCCCATGCCGGCAGTGTGTTTAAATGACATTAGATACTCAAACATTATGCATATTTATTTGTGCTGTTATGCAGTTAAAATTCATTTGCAAAGATAGTTTTGTTACTAAGTTTTTGTTAGCTTTTATATTGCATTTGTTTACCAGGGTAGTTCCCTGATCTCTGTGAACCATTTACAAGCACGGTCCAGGTGAGCATATCACAATATAAAGAAGTAACATTATATTTATTTATTTATTTATTTATTGCCTTGTTTACCTGACAGTCTGACTGGGGACAAGTCTCATTTTCAGCGGAGACCCAGGAAGAAATGCTCCATTTTACAGAATGAGTAGAAGGCAGTTATACAAGATTTACACAAACTGCGGTGGTGGTGCTGTGGTAGTGTTGTCATCTCACAGTAAGACGTTGTCCTGTTCGATTCTCAGCTAAAGCGTCTTCTGTGTGGAGACATGTGTGAATGGGCATACCTTCGTTGAAGGTTGTGCATCAGGGCCGGCAACTTTGCACGTAAAAATCTACTGCCAATCATTAGCGGACTGGAATTCAGCTGTGGCGACCCCTAACTGGGAAAAGCCGAAAGACACAACAACAACAACATGGACTAGTAATTATATGACATTTAATCAAAAGGAAATAAATGTACCTACACAGAATTGTAATGATATGACAGTTGATGAAAACATGACAGTGAAATGACTAGTACAGGAAAATATTAGCTAATATCAAGCTTATAAAATATGAAGTTATGTACCTACCATAACGTTCCATGTCAGTTGTCTTCTTCTCGCCTTCTTTCTTGCTGGTTGGGTTTGGAGCCGATCCTCGGCTCCGACTCGACCATCTTCAAAAGCTCGAGAGCTGCTTACTGGCTCGAGGCCCCCCTATATCCCATGATGCCTGACGCTAGATACCCAGATCTCGTTTGGTAAACCTAACTACAGGCAAAATAATAACAATTATAGTAATAATAATAATATAGTAAACTTTGGTAGGATGCATGAACCTACTGGAGAGACTGATAGTGAGAAGTAATAGCCAGAGAAGACTCAGCCAGTGATAAAAAAAACATAAGGAACTCTTCTCGTCTACTAGGATAGGGGGATGGAGGGTGGGATGCAAGAAAGAAGGCGAGAAGAAGACAACTAACATGGAACGTTATGGTAGGTACATAACTTCTTAATGTTAAGTTGTCTATCTCGCCTTCATTCTTGCTGGTTGGGACAGCGTCCCTAGCACCTAAATCCTGGGTGGCTCATCGGAACAGACTCTTCAGAACAGTGGAACCAAAATCAGCTCTACTCCTGGAGGCCACATCCAGCTTATAATGTGAAATGAAGTTATGAGGATTGGCCCATGTAGCTGCCGCACAAATAGTTTCCATTGGCAGTCTTGCCTGAAAGGCCACTGAAGTAGCTAGAGCTCTAGTGGCGTGACCTTTTGGTTTAGCAGGAAGCTCTTTATTCCTTAACTGATATATAAATGTAATAACAGATGTCAACCACTTAGATAAGGTTACTTTCGACACCGGTATACCTTGTTTACCCTCAGCATAGGACAGGAACAACTGGTCTGATTTTCTGATTTGCTTGGTTCTATGCAAGTAAAAGCGTAATTGTCTATGAACGTCCAACTGATGTAATTTATATTCCACTTTGTTGGAATAATTTGGAAAGAACACTGGTAGGTCAATGGACTGATTCAAATTACTATCAGAAGCAACCTTTGGAAGAAAGGAAGGGTTAGTCCGAAGAGAAACTATCATTGTGAAAAACTAGGTAAGGAGGATGAACACAAAAAGCCTGAAGTTCAGAAACTCTTCTAGCCGACGTAATTGCAACCAGAAGAAGGGTTTTCCAAGAAAGAAACTTCAAAGAACAAGAAGCTGCAGGCTCAAAGGGGGGCAGTATCAGGGAAGCTAAAATCAAATTCAGATCCCACAGGGGTGGGGGATCCCGTACTGGGGGCCTGAGTAGAGTGGTCCCTTTAAGAAAGGCTTTACAAAGCTTGTGGGACATGATGTTTGTATCAGCTAGACCCGTATGAAAGTTTGAAATTGCAGCTAGCTGAACTCTAATCGTGGCAGAAGAGGATCCAGCTCGAAAAAGTTCCTCTAGAAATTTTAAAATATGGTGCACATGGGCTGAAAAGGGATCTATATTCCTGGTCTCTGCCCATAAGGAAAAACATTTCCACTTACTAGAATAAGTTTTTCTAGTGGTAGACTTATGCGAGGATAAGATGATTTCACGCACCGAGTGGGAGATGTTCGGAAGCCTGGCTAGGGTTGGAAGTGGAGCAACCAAGCAGTGAGCTGGAGAGATTGAAGAGATTGGTGCAGCCCACCCGATTGATGGATCAGGAGGTCTGGAAGTGGATCCAGGGTCCAGGGCTGCTCCAGAAGGTGATGATGCAGGAATGGAAACCAAATTTGTCGAGGCCAGTAAGGGGCAATGAGAATCATCTTGCATTCCAATGTGGTAGCTTTCTTTATTAGTTTGGGAATCAGGGGAAACGGAGGGAATGCACAAAGAAGTCCCTGAGGCCAATCGTGAACTAGAGCATCTCTGGGGAAGTGTCCGGGAAGAGAGAGGAGAGAGAAGAAATTGTCGCACTTGCTGTTGAAGGGGGTGGCAAAAAGGGGGTGGCAAAAAGGTCGCAGCAAGGCTGAACCCATTTGCGGAAGATTTTGTTCGCCACAGTCTGATTGAGAGACCACAAGTGAGGCATGAGAATTGCTCTACTCAGCCTGTCTGCTATAATGTTGGGCTTCCCAGGGATGTGCGCTGCTATCAGAAACCGTTGGAAAGAGATCGCCCACTGCCAAAGTCTGAGTGCTTCTCGACATAAGGGGTAGGACTTGGTTCCGCCCTGCTTGTTGATGTACCATACTACTGACATATTGTCTGTTTGAATTGCAATGGTCCCGGTAGGAAAAGAGTTCTGAAGAGCTTGCAACGCTAAAACCACGGCCCTCATCTCCAAGACGTTGATATGCAGATGGTACTCGTGAGGCTGCCAGGTGCCTTGGACTGTTCTGCCCTGAAAATGCCCCCCCCCCCCACCCGATGAGGGAGGCATCCGTGGTCACCGTAGCTACTGGAGGAGGAAGAACAAATGGTCTGCCCTGGTGTAATGATGGGGAAACCATCCACCAAACAAGTTGGTTTTTGCATGACTATGTGATCATTATCATGTGAGACATTGGGAGTTGCTGGAAGGACCATTGTGTGAACAGCACCCACTGAAGAATCCTCATGTGAAAACGTGCAAGGGGGACTAGTATAATAGCCGCTGCCATGAGACCCAATGTTCTTAGGACGAATCTGGCCTGAATTTTTTTGCATCTTAATAAGACCTGCATTGAATGTCTGACACTCTGCTGGAAGCCTCGCTGACATGTCCTTTGTATTTAAGTTTGCGCCTATAAAGGTGATAGATTGACAAGGCGACAATGCAGACTTTTCGAAATTTATTGTGATGCCTAGTTTGGAGCAAGTTTGGATGGTGTAGTCTCTGGCTCGCAGCAGGTGATACCTGGTGGTTGCAGTAAGGAGCCAGTCGTCTAAATATGGAAACACCTGGAATCCTTGCCATCTCAGGTGAGCAGTAACTACTGCCAAATGTTTGGTGAACACCCTGGGGGCTGTGGTGAGACCAAAGGACAGAGCTCTGAACTGATCATGACTGGCTCCCAGCTGGAAGCGGAGGAATCTTCTGGAGCATCTGTTCATTTTGATATGGTAGTACACGTCCTGAAGATCTGTGGAGCACATCCAATTGTCCTGACCCAGAAAGGGTAAAATGGACTGTAGCGTGACCATCCGGAACTTAGTTCTCTGAACAGACCTGTTTAGTCTGCTGAGATCTAGAATGGGTCTCCAATCCCCTGTCATTTTTGGTACCAAAAAGAACCTTGAGTAAATTCCGGATCCTTGCTGGTCTGCTGGGACTGACTAGATGACTCTTTTTCTTAGCAGTTTTGAAATTTCTTGAACTGCTCTATCCCTTAGATTGGGTGGAACATCTGGAAGGGTTTTGCTGGGAATGTGTGGAGTGCGAAGGAAGGGGATTTTGTAGCCTTCGGATATGATAGACAGTACCCATTTGTCTTGTGTTATACTTTGCCAGGCTTTTGGGTACAGCGATAATCTTCCCCCGACTGCCTCCGAAAGTGGACAGCCGGGCAGCACTTCAGGGATGCTGGAAGGGCTTGTCAGAGAAAGATTCTCTTCGGCCCTGATTTTGCGGACCCCCTCTGCCCCTAGGGCGGCATCTATTGTTGTTCCCTCCTCTGCCCCTGGAGGGGAACTCTCCACGTGTGTCAGGCACGGCTCCCTGGGATTTCCGGAACCGCATTTTTCCACTCTTCTGACCCTAGGGATACGGTCTTGAAGGAGTGGAAAAACGGACTCCCACAGCGGAGAGAGTCTTGCCTTCCTGTTCACACTTGGTAAGGGTATCCTTCACCTGTGGTCCAAACAGAGCAGAACCATCAAAGGGGGTGTTGGTGAAAGATGCCCTGAAGGGTTCCGCAAAGTTGCATAACCGCATCCAAGCGTGCCTCCACAAAGCCACACCTGTGCCTGTGGCCCTACTCACGCCATCGGCTGCATAAGAGATGAGCCGCATGGAGGAGTTTACTACCAAATTAAGAGTCGCCAGCTGAGAGGCAACCTTAGCCTGGGCCCCCGTGGCTGATGGATCTTGAAGGGTATCTCCTAGCTCTTTGAGGAGATCCCTTTGAAGGCAGGTAAAGTGGCGCAAATAGTTCAGCAACCTCATGGAGAAGGTCGCTGAGGAAAACATCCGCTTCTCATATCTGTCCATTGTCCTAGATTCCTTATTAGGGGGATGGACAGACGAAGACGTTTCAGCCAACTCCTTTTTTGTGGCCGCTGCTACCACCATGGCATCAACGGGAACACCCTTGGTCAGAAATTGCTTATCCTGTGGGGCAGTAATAAATTTTGTGGGCCTGCGGGGAGTTGGTTCCATTGTGTCTGGAGCTGACCACACCTTTCGAGCCACCACAGACATCAGTGGATCGAAAGGCGGAGACACCCAGGAGGTGGAGGGTCGGGATCCAAACTCGTCCAGGAATACTGACTCATCCTCGGAAGGGTTAAGGGTAGTCCAGTTCCCCCTCTGCCTAAGAATCTCAAGGATGTCTGAGAAGGAGACATCCTCAGAAGGGGATCTCAGGGACCCTTCCGACTCCTCCAAGTCGGTATCTGAAGCGGCAGACTCAGGGGAGTCAACATGCTTCCTCTTGCATTTCCTCTTTTGAGGGGGCTCCTCTGAATGAACGGGGGAGGCTTCGGAAGAGGAAGATACACCCAATGGGGTGCCCTGGAGTGCTTGTTCCCCACGCTTGGGGTCTGGAGGAGGGGCAGAGGCAGGAGCAGGCACCATGGGGGGAGGAGCCGATGAGGCTGACTCAGAAGGCAGCACACTCCTCATGACCTCGAAGGCGCCTCTTCCCGATATCGGAGAAGGCTCTGGCTCCGAAGAGACCGGAATCCTTCCCGGCACCGAGAGAAAAGGCTCCGACGCCGATGTAGGAGCCAAAATCACCTGCGCTGAAGCTCCAAGAGGGTGAACGGGGTAGGACAAGGGTCCGATGCCACTCGCCCCCTCTGAGCCGACGAGGGAGTCCCGACACCCAGATCCCTCCAAGGACGGCACCATGGAAGAGATCGGAGCCGACGACGGAACCGAAAGGGGAAGTATCGGTGCCGACTGCCCCACGATGCCAGCCTCAGCATGCTCCAGCTCTGAGCTCAAGGGATGAGTCGAAGGAGGAACTACTGCAGAGACAGGTAGAGCCGAACCCTGATGAGGGGGGCTGGATAGCATTTTAGCCAGGGCCTGCGATTTTAAAAGCCTGCTCACCACTCTCTCCAAATCATGGTCAGATAGTCTAGATGACCGAGAAGAGTGGGATCGATGACTTCTCTCCGATTGCAACAAGGGCGACCCCTGAGCTGAATGTATCGACTCTAAGGATGGTGATCTGGAGTGTTTTCGACTCCCTGACGGTTCCGACAGAAGAGTCGGGGCCGACTGGGAGATAGGTACTTCAGCTCCAGTTGGAGCCGAAGTTGGCTTGGACATAGGCACTTCGGTTCCAGCCGGAACCGAAGTTGAAGCAGACGCCACACCTGACGACGGCTCCGAACTGGGAGCTGGCGGCTTCGATGGCTTGGAAGGTTTCACTGGCTGAGTCTTGGATGGTGATCTTTCAGGTTTAAGCAAACCCCTAAGGATAAGCTTATTCCTACGCTCCTGCAGGACTCTTGGACTAAAGGCGTGACACACCGAACAAGAGTCCTGCAGGTGTAGGGGGGCCCAAGCAATAGACACAAGAAGTGTGACCATCTGTCAGTGACATTTTCTGACAGCATGAGTCACACTTCTTGAATACAGACACTTTCGTGTCTTTAGACATTCCTGGAAAGGAAAAGTCAAAATACAAGGAAAGAGTACAGAGGGAAGTAGGTAACTAGAAAAAAACACACATAGTCCACACAAGTTACCACACCCTAACAGCACACACACACTTTATAATATAAGAAAGGCTAAACGGACCTATCAACTACCACAATTTCTAATGAAAAAAATTTTCTACCTTAAAAAAGGAAACTAGGATAAGCCTCTAACTGAAATGGCTTACCTTAAAAAGGAAAACGGGAGTGGGGGAGAGAGGGGAAAACTCTCTAAGAAGAAAACGAGTTTTCAAGGGGGTTAAACACTAACAATTACCTACAAATACTACAGCTATTTATGAACAGTAAGTATTCTAATAATATACAAAAAGTGCTAAATATATCAATAAAGTGAAAATAATACGACCTCAGCCAGTAAACGCAACCTTGTAGCAGAAGCGGCAAACGAGATCTGGGCATCTAGTGACAGGCATCATGGGATATAGGGGGGCCTCGAGCCAGTAAGCAGCTCTCGTGCTTTTGAAGATGGCCGAGTCGGAGCCGAGAATCGGCTCCGAACCCAACCAGCAAGAATGAAGGCGAGATAGACAACTTAGCATGTCTATTTACTTTCAATGGAATTAGCTGAAAATAGATATTGAGTAGGAAACAGTGAAGTAATTATAGGGTGAAGATGGTTACAAATTATGAATGAGTATTGAGGAGAGGTCCAGGTAAAATAGAGATAGCAGTGGAGAGGAGTAGATGATAGTCAGATAGTTAGGGATTTTGAAGAGCTATGTTATAGTCAGTTAAACAAGAGTTGTAACAGGAAGTGTTTGGAGATTATGTAGTGTAATACAGAGGTGCGTATCTCTACAGAGTCTGAGATTTATATGAATGATGCAAATAAAATCATAATCTGTACACGGATAAATTATTTTACAGAATATGGAGTTTGCACATGATAAATACATCTTGAAGCAGCATTTTGCTGAGAAATTTATGGTAGGCTGGAAGGAAGCCTCTCTTTCCTCATTTAATATTTTTATTTAAGAAAAATAAAATTAGGCCTTCTGTGATGATGAGGTTGTTAGGAAGAGAGAAGGAAGATGAGCAGGACATCAGCCATTTCAATGAGCTATGTTCACTGATTTAAGTGGGGAACTGTGTTGGCTTTACCAAAAGTAAGAGAAGTGAGCAAAACTGCCAAGTGTTATTGAGCAGAGTCCATCTTCTCATAGCAGCAAACCAGGGAGGAAGAGGTGGGATAGTACAAGCAGCATGTGACTTATGAGAGTAACTAACCAAGCACTTCTCTTAAGTATACTACAGGGCTATTCTCTGGAAGACAGAAATGGAAAGAAGTAAGCTGTCTTGTTTTGTAGGGTTCGATGCACGCAAGGTTGCCAGACGTCCCTATTTCAGCGGGACTGTCCCGGGATCAGCAGCCCGATCACGAGTCCCACATGGCCGGTTAAAATCCCGGAAAAACTGCCTCCGCTTGTTTTCTTTTGATTGGCCCGTATGCCGTTATTCCACATTAAAGACCCTTTTTTGTCCTTACCTGGCCCGTCAGTTTTGCATCAGTTTTGAACCATATCTCAAGTTATTTATACAGTTATGTGATCAGACATAAATTCCAAATGAGGCTGTAAAAGAAGTTCAGTACATTTAAACCCTCTTAGTACGTCCAATCCAAGTCATAAGGACACTTGATAAGTTAGTAGAGGGGAAGACCCTAGACACACGTATAAATTCCATACATTATTACTTTAGTTTTAGTTTAATTAATATGGTGATCAATTCTTGAGCAGTTAACATGTATGACACAGCAAAATCCTGGTTGGTAGTGCCCTGACATCTCCAGATGCGTGAGTAACTGTAAAAATAAGAGTGGCAGCATGTGCTCAACCGGTGGCTGAAGGTATGCCTGACGTCACACACTTACTGCATAGTCAAATTGTGTTCTATTTATTAAGTGTGTGGTAATTGCATAGTAATCTAATCAGGAAGAGATGAGGAGTCAGTGGAAGTCCTGAAGATTCTGCTTGAGATAATTGCTATTCTGTAAATTCTGACTATGTTGTGCCTTGTGGAAGTTGAAGATACCTGACTGCCTAATGAGCAACATGTACAGATGATTTTACCCAACCTTAATGTGTATATATTAGCCAATAAGAAGGCTGCATTCTTGTAATTAAAAATAATCCACGGTACAAGAACTATATAGCATTTTACAGATGCCTATCACTGCATAGCAACCAGTTCTGGCAAGTTGGGATACTTCTCTTCACATCATGCTTTGACTTAATCCAGGAGCAATTTTATTGCACAGTAGAACAAAATCTGTAATTCTTATTGCCTGAACTTCTAACACCCAGTTTAGAAAAAAAAAGTATTTTCATCTTGGATACTTGATATCAAAAGAAGCTTTTAACATTTCAATACAAGCAACTTCTCAAGTAAGTCTGACTTATTTTGAGACCCCTTCCAGAGTAAGAGAGCTGGGAGTCCTTCAGTGACATTAGCACAGTCTACAGCTCTCAGAAAAAAATGAGGACATATCAGAATTTAAGGAATTAGGATCTCATTCAGGATTAAGATAGTCTGTAGACCATTATAGGTTTAACATAATCTGGGGAGTCCCTGCAGTTCTGAAGTAGGCAAGGATCTTGACAGGATTACTAATGTCAACTCACTAGTAGGTTTATCTAAATCAGAAGTTTCCTTTACTGTTTAAGAGAGTCCGTCTTGATATCTAACAGTCTGGGGACCTTAGAGTATGTGGACAATACAGTAAGATGGACATATAGTAGGATGCACTGAACTAAAAACCTCATTAAAGTTAACAGAAGTGTGGTAGCCTAGCCTAATTAACAGAATCTGGATCTCCTATCAGAATTAATGGTGTTACAGGACACAAAGTAGGATTAGAGGAATTTTTTTGGGAAAGGGTAGGTGTACTAGAATTAACAGATTCAGTTACAGCGTGATTACTGGAAGTAAGGCAGTCTCAGCATGATCAAAAGTGCCAGCTGTCCATTGAGGATAGAGTCTCGCAGTAGATTAACTGAAATAATAACGCCCTGAATTTTGACAAGCTTTACCATAAGATTAAGGAGCTGTTAACGAGTTGTTTCCCATAGTTCAGTGGTCCGAGGTTTGCTTCCCTCAGCCTCTATTGAATAAGTCAATTAAACCAGACAGCGCTCCTGAGCGGAGTCTGAAAAAGGTCTAGTGTGGTTAGTGCTGTACACCAGTCAACAAATAAAGTAAAAATAATCACTATTGCCCAGCTTGTGTATTTACTGCAGAATCAGTTATTTTGACTAGCACTTGTGTATCTGTATTTGACTCGACATCATCACCTGACCTGAGATCGTGGGCAGTGATCCCTCTTCAAAGCATAGACTTTCTCCACTTCTGCTTACTGCACTAGTGTAAGTGACATGTGGTCTCCTTCAAAGGCGGGAGGAACTTTACTACTACTATGCTAAATTGGCAAGAACACAAACATTTTGACAAGCTTTTGGCAAAAGTTTAGGAAAAAGAATGTATGTGATAGTTATACCTACTTGTTTAAACAGGTAACCTTTACAACCTGTTTTTTTTTTTCCTGGTGCTTATTTCTGTTCATACCAACTTATAGTGATTATATGTTTATTTTTTCAATAACAATTGCAAATGCACCCTTACCTGGCTTTGTGGCATAGAAGAATAAAGCCTTGACAATGACCCAGATTAACTGAATTTGAGGAGCTCGGGTACTGCCAGAAACAGTTATGGGGAGAATGGGGAGGTATGCTGCCAGCACTGTCTCCCCAGTTGTGGTATGAAGGAGGTGGTTCTGGTCTGCTGATCCACCACCAAAAAGAAAGTAGAAGCTTGCAATTAATACAGTTGTATAAGATCAGGGGATGTGGGCTTGGTTCTACTGCAGAAATGAAGGTAAATACCGTGACATATGTGCAGAAGTATTTCCGTGTGTGGGGAGTGCATTGTAAACCCTGACACTAACGCATGTATCTACGTCAGTCACCCAGGGTTGGGTGAGGGCCATTAGAAACTCCCTCTTAGCATGCATTGATAGATGCAGGCAATGGTGCAGACTATCTCTGTGGCTGTTTGTATGACATCCCCTATTGCTTACTGTTGTCCCTATTCTAGGGATTACCAGTTTGGGGGAATGAAGGGGCTGAAGACTGATAGGTGGATTGGGGGGACCTTTCACAGTGCTTCAAGGCCATGGCTGTCTCCATTGGTTACTTCATATGTACAGTTAAAAATCCAGGAAGTTGTATAGTTAGAAGTTATTTTGAGGAAAATTTTGTTGTAAGGGTGTAGAAAATGTTCTGCATCTATTAGGAAAGATTGGAAGAAGTCACTTTACAAGAAGTTACAAAAGGTGAAATTAATTGTGTGTGAGTGGCCTAGTCCATGAACCAAGAAGATTGTAAAAGATCACTTATAAGACTGTCTTTGAAAGATGTTTGCAGTTGTATTAGATGTGATACTGCATGATTTATCAAAGTTACTGTGCAACTCATGCAATAGATGGCCAAATGGAACACTGGGAACTATTGAAGGAATCATTTTGGGGCCATATTCCTGATAAAAATTAAAACTGATGAATTCAGGGTAAGGCAATAATATCTAAGCAAATTATGTATGCTGAACAACGACTGGTTTCATTAGTAATATAAAGTGATGTGAAGAAATTTAAGACTATTCTTAGGTTAAGTAATAGGCTAGCTGCCCTTGTGGGCCATTTTAATCCTAGCCAGTTTCCCTTAAAGGTGAGAATCAAACTCTCTACTTTGTGTCTTTGAAGATAACACCTTAACCATTATGCTACCTCCAACAACCACTGTTTTTTTTATTTTAGATGGGGAAGAGGATTTGTATTCTCTCAATTTTGTTAAAATAAAAGTAGATCTGGATGGGATTTAGTTTGAAGTCTTTTAAGTGTGGAGGAAGCATACAGGTTGCCTTTACCAGACTCTGATCAAACATACAGTAAATCTAAACAAATTTGGTTTAGTTTACAGCTTGAGGTGAAAGGAAGCATCTACTGTTACAGTTGTTGCAACCATGAAAGGGACATACTGTGGATTGTTGCCCATTTTCTGATTCTGTAGCTCAACAGTCATTTCAGTTTACAGAGGTAATTAAGGAATATGTAAGACAGATATTCAGATATAAACTGATTTCCACATTTGATTCAAAAGTACTTTTTCTGAATGGTATGCATCTGTTTATCAGTGCCTTATCTGCAGTGGATAGACTACAAGAAATGCCACAAGCACTCTGTTAAGTAGAACCTAGGAGTCCGGGAAAAGCTAGTGATTTCATATTCAGTAGGTTGAGAGGATCATTAACAGTCAGAACAAGATGGATGGCAGAGTCTGTCTTCCATGATAAACTAACAGTGGCTAGAGCAGTTATATTAGTCTGTATGATTGACTACAAATTGTGCTTTTGAACTCTCTCATGTAAAATACAATATTTTCAAATGGCCCCATTATATAGGGCTGTAATGGCGATTGTTGAAATGTTGCTATACCGTGGAGCTAATGTGGAACTATTTAACGTTAATCAACCTTTAGAAGTTGGAGACAGTTTTATGTTGAGTAGCATTTGGTGTTTCCTGTGCTACATAGTGGTTTAGTATTTTAAGTTGTGCAACAGAATAATAACATTTAAGTATTAATGATTCCAAAAAGATACTTTGTAAGTATGGTAATTGAAAGTTTTTCAAACTGTAGCTTATTATGTTAGAAAAATCCACTACCATAATTGTGAATGTGTTGCTGTCTGTTATAAATAATGTGTGTGAGTTTTGTTTAGCTAACAGTTAAGGCAAGTGAAATGTGACTACAGATAGACCTACTTTAAACTATGAGAGGGACTGTTAAATTCCCCAGTTATACTCCCATACTATTTAATACTATAATGAAGAAGAGGTCATGCATGCTTTCTTAATGTGGAAATGTTTATTGTTAGTCAGGCTTCAAACGTTTGAGGTAGTACAATGTTAGTGAATTTATGCTTTTTTTATATTAATGTGGTTAAGTATTTTTATCTCTTTGGCTACAATGTGGTAAATATTTTTACCTCTGTGACCACAATTATAATTGCATGTGTTAGTGATTTAAAAATTTTTTTTTTTTTTCATTACATTAATCAGAAATTTAGTTTGTTTTAGTTATATTTTGTTGTGATAGAACAATTTTCTAAAAATTTGTTGTGTTTGCTAAAAATCTGTTGTGTTTACTAGAGTACATCGTACATCTTTACTGGTTTTCTTAGTAGTCCAGATAACAGAACTATAACTGAGTAGACCTTTTGTAAACTATTGGAGAACACCCAAGTCTGAAATAATTGTACTGTGGTTAATAAAGGCTGAAAAACGGAGCCGTTTTGGTTGATGCAATACTTTCTGTGTGAAAGTAGCATGGGTGGGTTGCATAGATTATATATTAGTAAACAGGCTTAGTAATAAAGAATTTGTTAAGCGAGTTGACTGTACATACTAAGTTAAATATCTTTAAGGTATTGAATATAATAAACTTTCCAGTTCACAGAAGATGATGTTACTTGTGGTGTGCCTGATTCTGTTTGGTAGTTTAGGGAAGCTAGTTATATTGATAGATGACAGTACAAGACAAATAACTGGTTGTTAATTTACAGGAAATTAATGAATTCTTTGGTATCCCTTTACATTAAGGTCACCTTGTGCTTTTTTGTGTGAGTTTGGTAACAATGTTATTGTTTCTAGATGGACTGTAACACTTTGGCTATAATTTAGTATAAAAGATGAATTTTATTAGATATTGTTCATGTCTGGGAGACACTTGAAGTACAGAATACTGTATGTTAAAATAATTGTACTTTGTTGCATTTAGCCTCCCAGTAAATGGTGTGTTGGAAAAATATATGGTTATATAGTGCATGATCAAGCATTCTTAATGTCAAACTGAAAACACTAACAAAAAATGTTCAGACATAAAGAATATCGAACAGAAGAAATCTCGAACTAAAAAATATTGAGAAAGGAAACCCATTTCCTCTCCAGATATTAACACTACCCCCCCCCCCCCCCGGCCATATCACTAACTTCAGATTTGTCTGAATAGTGTTTCATCACCTTATTAATGGGTGCTGACCCTAACACTGTGGCTTCCCCACAACCTTAACCTTACACATTACCATAATAAAAACCTTCCAGTAACTCTGCCACTACACAAGAAACAGACACAATAATGACACTATGTCTATCCCCTACCTAACTCTAATGCTAACCCTAAAATACATACACTTCCACACAAACATACAGCACTTATCCCTGACCCTAATCATAACTCACAAACACACATACCAACACTTTCACCCCCTCCAACTCCACTCACCTCTCTCGACAAAACATAACTTCGGCGTTTGCCCTGCTTGGCTGTCCATATCATTGCAATTAAGCAACTCCTCTTGCGTTTGTTGAACAAGTGGATGTAATTTTATATGCATCTTTGTGTTTTTATGTGCAGGCTTAAATCCTATATGAATAATTTGCTGTTGATGAGTTGTTTTGTTACATATGATGGGGAATGACCAAGGTGGCTAATTTGGTAGAGTTTCTGCATGTAGCTGTCTAATAAGAATAGGAATTTTCTGTGAGCTGGGACTGCTGTTGTGGAAGGAAGCACTAAATAGATGGTGTTAAGTTGGAGAAGTCATATTTCTAGTTCTATTATAAGGTAATTGAATCCAGTCTTATTTATGCATTTAGGGTGCTGTGGCTGTAGTTTTAGATGATACGAGGCATATTTGTTGTGGATGGAACTGGTTAGAGCTGAGCTGCATACATATTAGGCAAAATCATATTAACAAGCCACCTTGCCTGGCAGCACAGTTTAATTTTTCACTTATGGCAGTCTTTGATAGTGTGCACCTATAGGCAGAGTAAGGAGTCAGTGCCTGTGGGAGAGCAAAGGCTGGTGAGATGTCAGCTTCAAGAGCACTTTGAAAGTTTAGCTTTCTTAAGCATTGCATGTATTCTTTTTTTCTTTTACAAGATATACTACCAACAGAGGGATTCACATGCATGTGTCAAGAAAGAACAGACAGCATGGGGTTAGGTCCTTTTTCATATAACTGATGTGTAATTTTCATGGTACAGGCCAACAGCAGGTGCTGGCATTCTTCACTGTGGGAGCTAAAGACTGAAAGAACTGTGATGAGAGTACTTACCCAGTACACAGGGCCCATCACAGTAAAATGTGGCTTTGACTTTGTTATTATGATGGTAGCTACAGAAATGTGGCATGTGTAAAAATTCTCATCAGTAGCATTCAAACCTGGTATAAGATGTACGAATATCACCTTTACAGAGAAAAAAAACTTCAAACGTCAGGATAGAAAAATATGGAACACTAACTAAATGGTTATACACACATTGATAATACAAATTCTGAATAATGTGTCCAATGAACCACAACTTTAGGTCTGTTTTCTTTCTTCAGTCATGGGTTCATAGAAGATGAGCAATAAATTAAGACGGTAGAAGCAGTGAAAATCTGAAGGGAAGATGTTCTAACCTAAATGATGCAGGTTTTGATGCATGTATATTGTGGGGGTGGGGGGGGGTCTGTGTTCTTTTTCCTTCCATTCTTGCAACCATTAGGCACCATCTCTGTCTTTTTTAACAAAAGACTTTTATCAATCTTCCATTCAACAGACCATTATCATGAATAACAGCATCTGAACAGTATATTACAAACAAATTATAGACCTAAAACTGTGCTGAGCACTGTTTATAAAATCATCTTGGAACGTGAACATACAAGAATTTACCAGTGTACAGCAGTGCTGGTAATATGTGTTTTTGCTTTGGAATATTACAGACCTTTCAAATTCTTTAACTGAAGAAAGAAATCTTATGACATCACTTATAACTCAAAGTTACCAGTGCAATTAAAAGAAAAAACTTGCAATTATCATAGCGTTAGAGACTAGCCAGAACACGGATAGTTAACATCTGTGCAGTTTCTTATGTAAGTTTGCAGATTTGTTCTCCTTGGACCCCTAAAAAATGTTGGGAAGTGTTCCTTAGCTTACGCATTCAGCAAGCTGTAATAACCAGTAAGCAATGATATGATATTGTGTGAACCCTGCATTGGATTAAGTGTTGGAATTTATTTTTCTGTAGTCCCAGGCTCATCTGTTTTGTTGTTTTTTTTTCCTAGTCTTATATTTAGAGGTTGTATGTACCTTCTGCCAGTGCACATAAGTATACTTCTTAACTGTTAATGATTTATTTAACTTTTGTCTTCAGATTTAGCTTTGCTCCTCCTTGTGTTACTGAGTTTCTTCATAGTGTTAGACATGTTTAAGGGTATGTGTTATTAAATAGCTAAACTAAGACTACAACATATTCTTTATTACTTATTCCATGGACTCTAGTATCTAAAACACCTATTCTGAAATATTCAGGAGGTTCTTCACTTTTCAACCATTTGCTATGAGTTTTAAGACAGGGCTATACTTTTTTAATATTCAGAGGTTGGGAGGTATACACATAACAGCACTGTATACCAGACTAATTGCATGCCCAGCCCTTCTCTCCTCGATTCTATCACTGACAATCTTGATCCTGACATTCATCATGGAATAGTTACCATGTTTTATGACCTTACATATTCAAGCTCTCAAAAGTATTCTTTGAACCACCAGATCATGAGCCAAGACCCATGCAGTCAGTGCCTGTCTCACCTCAAGGGATGACAGCAGTGTGAAACCTTATTTTAAGTGCTAACATTTTAATGTGGTCACCTGAAGATGCAGGCAGGAAAAGCTAGAGGTGTTCCTATTGTTTCACCAGACAACATTCATCAACACTGACCAGTACAGGAACCAGTAGGAGGGTTTCTACCATGACCCCTGGCTACTGAAGGGTAACCAGTAGAAGGCAAAAGATATGGGAATAAGCATCTGTTCAAACCCCTTACAGGGAAGTCCATTCTTCATTTGTCACCATCCTCTTCTCATTTCACAGGTTTCAAGCCTGCACCTGTTATGTACACAAGTATATGTAAACATTCCATTTGTCATTCTGAGAGGTGCATCCCCTGGTGTTTGCACTATACTTCCCAGAATCGATCAGTTGGAGCTTACTGAGCAGTAGCTTGCACCCATGGACCAGTCTACTGAGTACTCTTGTCCTTGTTAAGTCATAGTACTTAGGATCAAGAAATGTCCATTGTAGGCTTCTCCTGGCCCAGCAAGACTCAGTGATAGACTGAATATAGACCTCTTGATGTTAACACAACAACACGGCTTGCAAGGCAGGACTTGGCACTGACTTTTATGCATATTTTCAGTGTTTAATGGAATCTGTCCTTGCTGGTATAGGAGTGCACCTTCAGAGAATGTGGATTAATACATGCTCCTATCCCTCTGCAGGCCTTTCCATTCTCTTGTCATCTTTGGCAGGTACATCTCAGCATCAGTGCTTGCCAGTTGTTCAACACCACATGTTTGGCAGTCATGGGATTACCTACCCTACTGTGAGGGACTCTAAACTGGGAGAAGAAAATATTTACCCTTCATATCTGCACAGATCTACTGCTTCCTAACAGCCAACGTGGTGCACCGAGGAGGGAATGTGAACACAAAGGAGAGGTTTGATGGTGAGCTGGCATGGGAGGCAGAAAGTACATAAAAGAAGAAAAAAGAAACTTTGAAGCACAACTCTTCCCCGTGGAGTTGTTTCATGGTTGACAGACTTGTCCATTCTTATTCAGGTATGTTGGCTTGCTGGCTCTGAAGTTTGTGTCCTGGAAGACACTGTTCTTGCTGGTCATCATCTCTGGCCAGAGGATCTCTGAGCTTTAGACACATATTTGGGGATATATTGGATCTTTCAGAAGGGTCAGGCCTCCTTAGGACAGCCCAGATTTATTTCTGAAACTTGTACTAGAATTATACTTAACCAGTCCATTCAGTTGCATATTTTCTATCCAGGTGCAGAAGTCAGGGGAGATAGATGGCTGTTCACACCTTGGACTGAATAACTGTTCCTCTTATTTGCTCACTGTATGAAAGGGAATGGCAGTTCCTAAGTAAATAATGTTTCATGTGTTTTACCGTCTGCATTGTGTTTTTACCAGTAGGTGGCTTGACTTGCACTGTAGAATGCTGCTGTCAGAGATCACTGCATTAGTAGTGCAGTCTCACTTAACTGGGATTCGTGGGGATTGGTAGATGCCAGTTAAGTTTGTGTTCTGGTTACATGAGATATGCTTTGTGATTTTTGATTGGCTCTTATATCGGCATACAAGCCAATCAGAAATCGCAAAGCAGAGCCTCCTCTGTTCAGTGCGGAACAGAGGACCTATGGATGCATCCACTTGCTTGCAGCTCCATAAGCATATGTGGCTATAAAAACTAGAGTAGCAGTTCATGACTTCATGATAGTGGTAGTGGAAATGTTCGCTGTCTTCAGAACTGTCAAGACTCTATGCAATGTTAGTGTTATAAAACGTGTATTGTGTACATTTTGGAGTTTTTCTCTGTAAGCCTCTGCTGAAAGGAGCTTTGTCAGTTTGCTCTTCACTAATAAATAAATATAAATTACTTAGTAAAGTTGTTTTTTCTTTTGTGAAGTAGCAGTTCATGACTTCATGATAGTGGTAGTGCAGTAGCCTGTGGTATTTTGTGATGCACTGAGAGCAGTGTAACTAAACACTGAAGGGTGAGAATGATACCAATGCATGAAACATAAGGAGGTTTCCCTGAGAGGACTGCATGCAGTTCTGGAGACTGCAGCTTTGCAAGGAGGGATGTGAAATAACTGGACCCTGTTCACAAAAGTATATCACCACCAGTCATATCAGGGGAGACTGAAGGGCCTAAGTTTGACTTGGTGAATTACAGCAAGTCTGAAGCTTTCAAGTACTGCAAGAGCATAAGTAAGGTGCAATAATTATCTAATTCTTACTTTTCTGATGTTCGTTAACCAGATTTATTTGGTAAGTGGGTGTGACTAGCCATTTTTCAAACGCACTTTCTTCCATCTGCCTCCATTGTGTTGGCTCTGCCCCCACATCTCTGGTATCTAAATATACTAACTCCCAGAGAAACCTACTTATGTTTTATGCAGTGACACCATCCTTGCCCTTTTAGTTTGTTTTATTCACCGTTCTCCAAAGTCATGTAACTGTTTTCTTTACTCTGATACACTGCAATCCCAGAGTTAATATGTTTAATATAATGGGGTGTGAGAGGGGAGCCACCCACTTGAAGTGGAAAAATACATTTTGCTTATATGTTTGATATATGTACTCTAGTCCTTCATTCAAAATTATTGAAACTGGACTACATGCAGTATTAAGTGTAGTGGATTTTCTTCATTTTACAAATGCAGCAATTTTATTTTGACTGTTTGTCATTAGGTAGTTACTAAGTAATTTTTAGAAAATATAATGCATTGCTTTTTCTCTGAATGATCCCTTCTTCCAAATAACACCACTTGAAAACGGAATGCAACAAATGGCAAATGGGAACTTGTTGGATTAGTAGAGTATTTTATTGCAAAAATAATTAGTAAGCACTTTTCATTTCTCACACTTAGAACATCATCAGATATTGAAATCTAAAGCACAAATGCTCTTTAAAAATACTGTGAATTGTATGACTCAAACTTCCAGCAAAATGTATGAAAATAAGGAGGTATGTGTTATGTCATGTATACTGATTTTTTTTTTTTGTAAGAGGCAAGAGCCAATTAACCCAAAAATGTCTGCATTAGGCATTTTCAGTACAACAGTCACTTGGTTCTCTAGCTACCTGTCTTAATCGTAAATGGCTCTCTGCTTACTCATGTTTTCTCTCAATTAATACAGGTGCCCCACAAGGCTCCATAACTGTCCCTCTCCTTTTTAACATAGTTATAAATTATCTACATACATCCTCCCAACAAGCTGCACTTTTACAATATACAGATGACTCCACTGTCATTTGCTCATCTAATAGTCCTTCAAGTTAGTCTGTTACTCATCAGGCTTTTAACTGTTTTGAAAACTGGCTCAGTGACGGTCAGCTTTTCCTAAATCCGGATACAACAAAACTGCCGTTATTTCTCCCCAAATCCCAAGCACAAATAAAACACCTTCAAAATATTCAACAATACTGAAATTGAAGTTCTACCTTACACAAAGTTACTTGGTGTCATAATAGGTGATCAACTGAAATTTGATCTTCATATTCAGAAGTGCATAAAACAACACACTAAAAACTGGGCATGCTGTATAGATCAAAAAGATTCCTTTCCAGCTCCACAAGAGTTATTCTAGCCATTGCATACCTCCTTCCATCACTACTATATGCCTCATCCATTTTCACCAGCATTCAGATCTCCCTAAGATCAAAACTTGAATTTTGCTATAACAAAGTAGCTAGATTTGCAGCCAGTCAGTCATACAACTCCCACCACTGCTCTGCCCTCAGATATTTAAACTGGCTTGAGTTACCTCACTACCTCAAATTCACCCAACTCCTCCCAAATGGTATACAAATCCTCATCCTGCCCAGTAGGCAGCAGTATTTTTAACCATTACCTCCCTAATCGCCTACTTTTCTCATCTGAGAAACACTTCCTTGAAATCCATAAACCGAAGAAATCTACTGGTCACTGCCTGTATTCCTAGTCTCTAGCCAAGGTCTGGAGCAGTATTTCTACAGATATTAGAGTAATGCCTTGCAGTTCCATATTCAAACAAACTCTAATGAGATTTAGCCTCAACTCCTAGCACTGTATATGTTTTACACCAGGCTGACACTACCTTTTACTCCTTCCTTCTCTTCCTTTCTCTCCCCTCTCTTCCTTCTTCCTTCCTTCTTTTTCCCCTTTCTTTCCCTCCCTTCTGTTTTTAGCCAGAACACTAGTTACTTCTCCGATAACTCCCTACTTTAACTCCATTTCTTAATCTCCCACCAACTGCAAAATCTCTTTCTTTTCTGTTCGCCTTTTACCCATATTTAAAATGCTTAACATCTTGGGAGATCAAAGATGGCTGACGTTCTGTGAACACTACTAATCTACAGCTCTCCATACAATCAGAGGAAAATCTAACCCTGAGGATATATAACATTCTATTTAACAGTAAATGTAAGGAAAAACAACTTTAACTTCAACCAAGTACCATACAAGAGGTGATCGGAACTGAAAAATGAACTAATCAAGCAGGATTATAACAGATCATTTGACTCTGAAGAGAGTCTCAAACAAAGGAACCGTGTGCTCAGGAATATTGGCCTAACTACACTTGTCTTATATTAAGTTCCTTTTCTGATCTATGATGTCGAAAGAAGAAAAACATATGGACACAACTTCAAAAACTAAACTCTCAGAACTTCTTTCACCGGAGAAAGATTTAAATTCGAAAAGACAGAAAATCACAAAACAACAGGAGCATTTAAAACCAGGGAATAAAAATAAACCGGAGCAAATGGCAAACATAGAGGATATTAAAACAGCTCTACTTCCTATGCAAGAAGCGATAAAAGAACTATCTAATCAAGTCCAATCCTTTGGAATTTCTTGCAGTCAAATTCTGGAAAGAATGGATAAAAATGATGCAAGAATCACTGAGAATGAAGATAAAATAGCACTGCTAGCCAAAAAATCTGATGCACATGAGCAGGACATTCATTCTATACAAGCTAAAATTATTGACCTAGAGGCGAGGTTCAGGGAGAACAATATAATCATTAGAGGAATACCGAAATCTGTCCAATACAATGATCTAATTCCATCAATAATACAAATACTCACAGCATTATTCAGTGACTTGGAAACTGCACAACAAATAACAATAGATTGAGCCCACAGAGCCCTGAGGGAATCCCAAGCTTCTAACATACCAAGACCTGTTTATGCTAAAATTCTTAACTTTCAAGATGTCAACAAAATATTACTAACTGTTAAAAAAAATGGAGGCTCTATTATGTGGCAAAACAGCAGAATTTCTTTGGCTCAGGACCTGCCTTTGCAGATTAGGCAAGCCAGACAGCTATTATCTCCCTATTGCAAGTTTCTTATTGAAAAACAAAATTCCAAATGAAATACCCAAATACATTAGTATTTTCATTAGATGGGACTAGACATTCAGTTACAACGAAAAAAGAAGCTAAAACGAATTTTCTGGCGATTTTTAAAAGCTTACCTGCTTCAGAGACCTAGAGGGAACTTCCGAAGGGTCTGGCATGGCATCTGAGGTCAGATCCACATTGTACTGCATGTCGAGATCTGGTCTTTGCTTTGTTTGATAGTTTCTTGCTCTAGGCCTTTTTTTGCAACAGGTACAACCTTTATTTGGTGTTGTTTACTCTCGCTGTAGCATTTCAGAAGTTTTACTGCCTCCACTATGTCGGAATGTCCCATGAATGGAGCTGAAATGGTTTTGCTGCTTCAGAGGGCATATTATTAATGTGGCGCTTCCGGAAGTCCGTCGGGATAAAGGGTCCCCCTTCGTGAAGTTGTCAGTCGCTCTGGATTGTTGCAAATTCAACAAAGAGTTTCCAGGACTGTTAAAAAGTGAAAATTATTTATAATAAAGTCTTTAGTACTGGAAATATCATAGTAAACACAACATTAGCCCCTTATTACTCCCAATGTTTGTAAACATTAAGTTAAATACATAATTTGTCCAACTATACAAATAACATAACCATACATATAAAACAGATCTGAGGTGCAAGAATTTTAGTAAGAGGGGCTAGGGAACTCCTATATTAATCTACCTAGGTGTAATTACACATTTAATTTAACCAGTATACATATATATTTTACATATTTAGGTTTAATCTCCCTTTCATATATTCCATGTTATTAACCTTGGAATAGGAAGATGTCTCACATTTACTACTTAATAGTGGGCTAATACTCTGAGATGTTTGGGAATTTTCTGAGGTGACATTTCTACCTTATTTGTAGATCAAAGTATAAGGGTAAATTTAAAAATACTAAGATGTTAGAATATGTTTATAGATATTTGATAACATTTCATACGTATAGCTGGTATTTAATTTAAAAACACTTTGTGAAGAATTACTATTTCAGGTTTAGGGTAACTGTCAGGACCACTTAATATAGTTTTAACACATAATTGAGGCTACAGAGGACATTAAGCTTAGGCTATATAACCTAGGAACATGTAAGCTCTGGAGTTTAAAGCTTGAATGCTAACTCTTTTGTCATTTTCTGTTGTGTTTTTTTTTTTTTTTTTTTTTTCTTTTTTTCTTTTCTTCTCAGTGTTAAATAAGGGCTTCCCTAAAATTGAAATTGCCTGTTTAAAAAAATGCATGACCAATGATGTTGAGTTTATGACCCAAGTCTATTAGTGATTAGGTTATCTGACTAAATATTTAAATGTTTGTTTATCTGCATTAGTTAAGATGTACTAAAAATTGTTATGATTTTTTCTACAGGTGGTAGAAAGTCTTTCCTAATGTGAACAAAGGATGTTTAGTGTCTCTATATCCGATGTTAATGTCTCAATCTGGTTTCTTGGGTGAAGTGTAGGTACACATACAAACGAAGGTTAAACAAGTTTATTAGTTATTTCAGGAACACTGTGGTTTCATTTATCTGAGAACATATGTTTAATAATGTCCCAAAGTAGTATTGTTAAATAAGAGAGGCTGTTCTTATGGAGGCGAATGACAATAATTGTATATCTTGTTAATACGTTTTTCTCTGTCTCTTCTATTTCAACTGTAATGACAAGAGGTGTAGATGATTAGTGGTGTTTAAAAGGGAATGTGTAGATTAGGCTTTGTAGACATAGTTGTTGTGTGTATAGGTCCATTACATGTTATATTCTTTTTATACGTTAAGTTCTATAATGTTTACCTGTTAATATCACTAATTTAAAAAAATTTTAACTACGTTAAAGACCTATACTTTTCCTGGTCCAGGGGTATAGTGGGTAGGCACTGGTATGGGACGGGCTGTCAAGAATGCTTTCATAAAATACATCTGTTTAATACTCAACTGATTTTAATACACTATCTCCGAGTTCTAGAATACCAACATAAAATAAAGTTTTTGGAATGTGGGTAATAGATTCATGGAATATTAAGGGGCTCCAGAACTTGAAAAAGAGGAAATTGTTGCTTCATTTATTTCTGCAAGCTAAGGCATGTTT
The DNA here is from genome assembly GCF_019279795.1 of Protopterus annectens. Taxonomy (NCBI): domain Eukaryota; kingdom Metazoa; phylum Chordata; order Ceratodontiformes; family Protopteridae; genus Protopterus; species Protopterus annectens. Next base: position 1,949,110,192 of record NC_056729.1, on the reverse strand, counting down.
TATATTATTTCAGGAAACTCATCTGACCAATGGACAGAAATTAAGAAGAAAAAATGGATGAGAAATTATAGCCTCGGAAGGTAAAACTAATAGTGCGGGAGTTGCGATAATTATAAAAAAATCAATATCAAGATAAAATTTTAGATTTTAAAACAGATAAAGAAGGAAGATGGTGCTATGTGATTCTCTCTTCTATGCTTTATGATAAACCCATCATACTTCTTAACATATATGCACCATGTAAGAATCAACAGTCCTTCTTAGCATCACTTTATCCTATTTTAAACAAATATACTAGCCACTATATAATTATAGGGGGGACTGGAATGCTTATCAGAATCCTAAGTTGGATAAATCAAGCCCACAAAGGTCATTTAATAGTCAAGAAGTATCAACATTGTGAGCTCAAGTATGACTTTAAATTATATGATCCCTTTAAATATGTAAACAATCTTTTTAACACAAATAGTTTTACATTTTACTCAACTTGTCACAAAATGTGGTCTAGAATAGACTTTTTTTTATTTCGGAAACACTGATTAATTATGATCCCGTAGTATCTATACATGCTCGCTATCTATCAGATCATTCTAAAATTTCATTAAGTTTTGCCAAAGACCTTAGAAATAGTCGAATACACAGGGGTTATAATTGGTCCTTAAATCCAAACTTGTTAAATAAAAAAGAAATAATCCAGGAAATTCAAGTCATTCTAAATTCCTTACTGGTTAGATTAGTCAAACAACAACACATACCTGATATTGAATGGGCAGCAACTAAAGCTCAAGCAAGGGGGATTTTTCTTCAAAAAGCCTCATTATAAAAAAATTCAGCTTAAAGAAGAACAAATCTTAGAGGCTAAAATTAAATCGCTAGATCAGGAATTAAGGCAAAATCATAACACACAAAAAAAAAAACGGAATTATTCAAATGTCAGAAAGATCTTTTCTTGAGCCAGAATAAAAGGTTAGCATTTCATGAAACCAAAATGCTTGCAAGATATGCTAATCATATTCAAACTCCATCAAGGGCTTTAGCAAGAATTAACCAATCCAAATCACCCTCTCAAATTACGGAAATACTCTACAAGGACAAAATATATACGAAATCTGAAGATATTATCAATACCTTTGAATTGATATACTCTCAAATTTATGGTGAGCTAGATGAGTCACGTACAAATGGGACTAACAATGATTTTATACAAAAAATTAATTTTACGAAATTAGATAATTTGCAAAAAGATTTAATCAAACCAATTTCCACTGAAGAAATAACAACAATCAAAAAGTTGAAATCACACAAAGCGCCGGGCCCAGATGGTCTTACTCCTGAGTTTTACAAAACATTTAGTGGTACGATTGCTAAAATACTATCATATACATTTAACTATATTATTAACAATAAAATCAATGACCCTCACTTTAATTCATCCAAAACAATATTAATACTCAAGGAAAATTCGGATCACCAAAACCCGGATAATTATAGACCTATTCCACAATTGATACTAAAATTGACTACTATTTTAGCTAATAGACTGAAGAAAATAATGAATTTAATAATTTCAAATGAACAAATGGGGTTCTTAACTTCTAGGCAAACTAGTGACAATACTTTAACTCTTCATACGTTAATTTCTTATGCCAGTCAGAAGAACTTAAATTTGTATGCACTCATTATTGATGCACAAAAAGCCTTTGATAGAGTGAACATAAAATTTCTATTTCATATTTTACCATTTTTTAACATACTGCAAGAATTCATCAGGACATTACAAATTTTATACAATAAACCCTATACAACCTTATATATCAACAAGATTTTCTCCAAAAGAATACAAATTAAAAATGGAACCCGTCAAGGTTGCCCTCTAATCCCCTTTATTATTTAATTTATACTTGGAACCTTTATTTTTACATATTAAACATAATGCCCCAATACTTTATGGTACCAAGATTTCTATGGCAGCTTTTGCAGATGATCTTAATGTATATTGTACAACACCAGTTGCAAATACCAAGAAATTATTAACAGCTGTGGAAGACTTTGCAGTAATATCTAACTACAAAATAAACCTTAAAAAGACCAAGATATTTCCTTTAAAAACTCCGAAACCCTTTTCGCTTTTACCATTGGTAGGGCAAGTAAAATCTGAAGGAAAGATTAAATATCTAGGTAATACATTTTCACAGATAATAAGGACTTTTATATTAATAATGTTAAATTAATTTGGGATCACATTATATCTGACCTAAGGAGATGGAATAAATTGAAATTACCACCACTAGCAAAGGTTTCAATTATTAAAATGAATGTATTATCCAGGGTATTATATATCTTCAGATCTGCTCAGGTTCTAATCCCGAAGAAGTTCTTCAAACAAATTTACACGGAATCTGATAAATTTATATGGGAACTAAGGAAAAGAATTTCATACGATAAATCGTTGCCCCAAAAGACAGAGGGGGTTTAGAATTACCCAATTTTGAAAAATATTACTTAATAATAAATGCCAATAGAATTTTAAGAATTGCTAATTATGATACTCATAGTAAGAATTGGTCCCCGAACTGGTTAAGATTGAATTATAAACATGTTGAGAGTCTGAAAATTAATCCTAAATCATTACCTTTCCTAAGAAAAGATATGTTTAAATCATTGGCTCCAATGGAGCATATTAAAATATATATCACATTATTACAAAATCTCTTCACCTCATTAAATCTTATTCAACACTTCATGATCTTACAACCTTTTCATAGGAATCCAAACCTGAGAATTAATAATCAATTAATAGACCTAAAAAATTTCCCACTTATTAATTTAACGCTACTGGATATATACCCTTATTTGAAATATTCGGCTCATGAAGTAAGACAGGAATGGAACCTTCCCAAATCATATTTAATAATATTGAGACAGATCAAAGATTTATCTATAAGTTACTTTAAAGATTTAAAAATTAATGATGAGGACTTAACGAAATGTACAAATGTATGGCAAGCCCTCCTACAAGATAATAAGTATATAACATCTGCATATAAACTAATAAAAGAATTTAAATATCAAGATCAAGTCCTTTTGTCAAATTATTGGAAAGAAAAAATACCTTTGATTGAAAATAGTAAAAGCAATCAATTTAACTATAAAATCAATTTCCCTCCAAAAGTTAACATTTACTCAACTTATAACGCATACTATATGAGTCTTAGCTTGCATAAATTTAACTCTAAAAATTCTCCTAAATGCCCATACTGTAAAGATGAAACTGCTGATCTCCTTCATATGTTCTGGAGCTGTAAATGTATATACAAAGTATGGAATTCCTTAAAACTACAACTGCAGAAGGTGGGTTATCAAACTTCAACGCTTTCCTGGGAATTTACTATATTACATATTCCCCCAAATAATCTATCTAGGTACCAAATGACCATACTTATGAATATCTTTTTGTTAATGAAACTCTATATAGCAACTAATTGGTTGAATCCATCGCAAACTTCATGGGAAAACTAAGATTCTAGCGATAAAATACATACTAGCCCACAAATTACTACTCAATGAACATACCAAATACATAAATAATCAGAAGATCTGGGAACAAATTTTCAACATTATATTGGCTTAATGTGTGGAACCCAGGATAACCCTTGGATACAAATACTATAGAGTCAAATTTTAACAGTAATCAAATTATTATAAGATATAATACCTATTGTCTAGACTCTTCAGGTGTTCTTTTTTGTTTTAAAATGGAAGCATTCATGTATATAGTTTACATATGTTGTAGGATTGTTTTTTGTAGCATTGTTTGGAAATTACCTGTGTATATCCCGGTCAAATATTTGTATGAACAAATTGAAAAAGTAATAAAGAATTATTATTGAAAAAAAATAAATAAAATGCTTAACATCTTTACCATTGGTTATCATTATTGATTGTACTTTACTAGGTGTTCAATAATCTATGATTAATATTCACTCTGATTTTCTGATCTCACTTTGTGTACATCAGTTCTGCTGTTTGTTACTGCACTTTGTGATAATATTACATAGTTTATTAATTGAACTATGTATGTTAAAGCTTTACTCCCCGGGCCTCCACTGAAAACGGGATTCGTGTCCAGTTTGGACTCTTCCTAGTAAACAAATGCCATCTAAATAAAATGTTAGTCTAAAGTTCCAGGCATAAGAAATAAAAGCACTTACTAATTATTTTTGGAATAAAATACTCTGCTTGTAAAAGATGCTCTTTATTGCCATTTCTTTTGGATTTATTTTTTAAAGAATGGCACTGAACACATCAACTTAATGCTTAGTGTGAATCTGGCCCACTGTTTTATATCCATTGATGTTTTTGTACACAGGTTCTGGTTGATTATCATAAGTTCATAGGTTAATAAAAGGCTAACTGCCTTTGAGCCATTTTAAGCATAGCCAATTAACCCAATTGAGAATCCAATCTTGTACTTTGTGTTTACAAGTTTAACACTTTCACCATTATGCCAACTCTCAACCCCAAAGCATTGTTTTGCTGGATTCGCACCCTTAATCAGCTGTAATCTTTATCTGAACTTACTACAATTATACCTTATGCCACAGACACAGGTTTTTCATAACGCTTCTGTTTTATTTTCTTTTTTTAACTTACTCAATTTTATTAGTCTTTAATCAGTTGTTTCCCTTAAGTGTCAACTGTGCTGACTTATGCTTGATTGAATGATTACACAAAGAAAGAATCCCTGTCAAGGCAGGCATCTTGTTGAAGTGTGACCACTTTTAGTTAGTCAGATCTCTTTACCTTGAGAATATATGGCTCTGTACTTGCATTTTCTTTGCTTGCTTATCTAGTCTCCTGTGCATGACCCCTAACTATCCCCATACACCCAGCTCTTAACATTAGTAAGACTCTGTGATCTCATTGTTGCAACAGACTGCACTAAGAGGTGAGGGTGCTTGCTGACTTTTTATTCTATTACAGTTTTATGTAGCTGCCATGAATGTTATAAGTAATACTTACAGAATAAAGCAATAACATGATTCCAAGATGGTTGCACATTAAGTAACCACTTAATTCTGGCTCTCCCAGTCTAAAAACAGAAACATAGCAAAGAAGGCCAGTGGACCTAGATTTCTGAGTAAATTGTAGGTGCTGGCTATTAAGTGCACTGCCTGGATGCCAGGAAAAAGGAATGTAAAGGATCTGGAGGAAAATCAAGCTACAAAAGGTGAGAAAGAAGCAGACTGAGAGGTGTCATGCAATGGTTCAGCAAGAAGCACTACAAGTTCCAGACATGACTTCCAATAGCCTAGAGGAGAGTATAAAGCAGTTGCACACAGATCTGGTTGAAATAAATGAAGCACTGAATGAGTATATGAACACAAACAATAAAAAGCTGGAAAGCATGGAAGAATCTTTAAACAGATATTCAGATAAGATGACAGAACTGCAAAACTCAGAGGCGGAAATGAACAAAAGGCTAGCTGAATATAAGTCTGGACAAGAAGAGATGTTTAAAAGAATTAGACAAAGCACGTAGGGAAAACCTGAAATTTTATGCTGTGCCAGAGAAGGTAGACGGAACAGACTGCATTCATTTTATGAAAACACAACTAAGCATCTAGACTGGTATTCCACAACAGGAACTGTTAATTGAAAGGTCATATTGTGTGTATGCTCCAAATCTGGTTACTAAAAAACAACCTAGACCTTTAATAGTAAAAACTTAGTCTTATCGACAGACGGAGCCGATTTTGTCAAAAGTGTGGCAGAAAGATAAAGCTCTAAAAGTGGGAGATGTAGAGAATGATTACTCAATGTACACCAGGCAGAAGAGGAGTAAATATATTCCATTATTTAGGGAATGTCAAAAAGCAGCTGTGAGATTCAAACTGCTGTACCCGGCCATCTTCAGAGTGTTTTTCTCTGGAGCAGCAAAATCATTTTTTGATGAAGTATTTGCTATGGAGGAAATACAGAAGTCTGTCCAACAAAAAGTGAGCTGTGAATCAGGAGGTGGTTCTGCTTTTCGTATTCTCCTGGTGCTAAGGACTACAGAGAGACTGAGCCCGTGAAATCTTTTCCACTGTTTCAGTTGTCTGAGAGAAGGAGGAAAACATAAGAATTGACTAGAAGAATCTGGAAAATGTTGGAAATGAAACAGGGATTTGGGAGATGGAGATGAACAGGATTAATGCTAGTAACTTCAAAATCGACAACTCTGGGATGATAAAGTAATACTTATACTTGTGAAACATGACAGAACAAGAAAATCTGAAAATATTGAACTTCTTTGGACTTTGTTAAACTTGTGGGGAACTTTTTAAGCTTATACCCTGCTTCATGTTGTTAATGTTTGGAGAATAAAATTAGTTACTTGTAAACAAACAAATTTGGGATTACAAAGCAGTAATTATATTTGTGAAACATAGCAGGACAAAAGGATTTGGAAATGTCGACTTTTTTTTAGAATTTGCTAAATTTGTAGGGGACGCTAAAGCATATGCCCTATACTATGTTATCAAGCTTCAGAGAAATACTTTGGAGAGGGAAGGAGAAGGCGAAAGTTAACTGTAAGTAAAACATTTTTCTTTTTTTTCCCCCCTTAATGGTAATGTTGCATGATTTTCTTAGCAAGCTATGAAGTAAAGTTTTTTCATTTCCTTTTTTTAATATAATGGGGATATTAATACAAACATATGCTTTTGTTTTTTTCTCCCGTCTCTCTTTTTACCTGTTCAGTTTTAAAAAATGTAGGCACTGCAGTGTGAGTGAAAAATAAAATAAAAAGGGGAAAGAGGGAGGGTCTAGTTGAGAGAGCATGGCAAAAAAAAATGAGTGGGCTTTTTCTCATGCTTGCATAGGCAAATGATTGGGTTAAAACTGGGATTTATCCAGCAACAAGTAAATTCAAACATGTAACTGGAAAAGAATATTGAATATCATAATGCTTTTTTCTGGGAAAGACAGTATCCTTACCAGTTTGTGTCTAGTTTGCATGTCACCAGAAGGCAATCTGAAAGAGAAAAGGCTTGGAGAAAATGTTGACTGAAAAGCATTCAAGTGTTTTCTTAGCTGGGAGAGCTTTAAAGATGAGACAAAAATCAGATAGCATTTACTAAAAGCACAGACAGTATCATGCGTCTTAGCATGAATGACTTTTCTGTTTGGGTGTCTGTAGTCTGTGGGTATGACTATCATTTTAGAACATTTGTTCTTATTATGTACATAGTTTTGTGTGTTGTTAAGTTATGTTTTATGGGGGGATGTGTATTTTAGTTTTTCAATAAAACAAAAAATTCTGCAAGATGTGACATAGACTCAAATGGAGATGACAAGAAACAGTTGTATAAAAGATTAACCTGCCAAATGGTACATGCATTGAATACAAAAGCTGGAACCATACATTTAACAAAAATGCTGTTATACATAAATGATGGGAAGAATAATCCCTCAAGAACATGATTCTTTTTGTAATGTGTTTAAACATTAATGGTCTCACAGATAAATACAGAAAAGAAAGCGTAGTGAATTATATTACAAAGTGTAGCATGCAAGTAGCTATGCTCCAGGAGACACACTTAGAAAGAACTGAACATGTGAATTTGATTAAGAAAGGTTTTCAAGATGGTTATTCAGTGGAATATCTAGGGCAAAGGAAGAGATGAGTACTTATATTAATTGCAAGAGGATCTCCAATAGTTATAGAAGAAAATATAAAAGACAGTAATTACCATACCTGAAGTAACCTGGCTGATTGATTTTCCTGGGCTAGCTACAAGGCACTGTATTTAAAATCCTATCCTCCCAGCAAGGAAACAACAGTCCCCAGATAAGTGTGCACACCAAACAGTTTCCACAGTTATAATAAGTCCAAGAAATATCACTCCCCACAGGACTAACGCTACCTGTGCCAAACTCAGTCCAAGCTCATAAACTAACGTAAAAGGCACAGTAGCAATGCAGGCAGTAAACACAGCACTAACCAAAATGCAGGAAACAAAGCTGAAAAAAACGCTGCTTCATGAACTTTAAAATTCGGATTTATTGTGATACAAACAGAAGACGTGGTAAGCGCTTTCACCTGGATAAGCTTCTTCAGAGCAAAAGAACCCCCCCCCCCTTGTGCACCCTTATATGGCAAAAAAGGCGCAAAAACAAATAAACCATTAAAGGTACAGTGCAACTATCATGGTATACAACATAAATGAAGTGCTTACTCTAAAATACATTAACCATAGTAAAATAAAATAAAAACGCCTATACCACTCATAAAACATGAATAGAGATGTATAAAAACAAAAAACTACATAAATTCATACTAATTGCACAACACTAACAATAAATCCTCTCATAAAAATGCTCTCATAATATATGTAAAAAGCACAGTCATACATATCACTTAAATCTCCTGGACTTCAGGAAAGGTCTCAATGCTACTTTCTCATTCAGTCCAGGAAAAACATTTGCTCTAAGTCTAACAGTCCATTTAGATTCAGTACTCTCAGTTCTACCCCTCACATTCCCCCTTTAAAACTAATGTGTGTAAGATCTAGTACTTTAAAACGAAAAAAGTGTGTGGAATCATTAGACAAGACATGTTTGGACAAAGCATTGGCAGTGGAATGAATCCTAATCTGGTAGAGATGTTCCTTTATTCTGTCCCTCAAGCCTCCTGTCCATCTTGCCTACATAAACCACAGCACAGGCTCCACAGGAGGCCAAATAAACAACATGTGTAGATTCACAGTTTGCATGAACTCTAACTTCATGGTTAGTGCCATAGACAGGTTGATAGAAATGGACATCAGTGTCTATGGAACAGCAATAGTTGCAACTACCACAGGGTACAGTACCAGCAACCCTATCACCTCCACCATCCATAACAGAATAACACAGAAATTTCTTTAGATTCAATCTACATATTTCCAGGTTTCCACAGTTAGCTTCACCCACAGGAGGTTCCCTCAATTGCAACCTGAAGCTGTTTTAGGCAGGAATCAACCTAAACATTTGAGAATAAATGTTTCAAAAGTAAATGTACGTACCATCAGAAAGAATCAATTATTTTTACTAATATAGGCAACAAACACTCCACATAGCTAATATGGATATATCCTTAAGCTTTTAATCTACTGTAAAGGTAGTGCAAACTTGCAAGGACAATTGGCTTGACCCCTCCCCCCCCAGTGTAGACTTGGTTCCAAGCTATACCACTAGGTGGCAACATTACTTCTAAATCAGTCACCAGTTAGGTCTCACTGAGCATTTTTTTTAATAAATCAAACACGCAGGTTGTGACTGTTACTCCTTAGTGGAAGCAACTTAAAAAGTTTATTTGAGTGGGGAAACCAATTGGAGCAAAATCTACACATTTGCTAGTAACAACGAAACCCAGGGACACAGAAGTTATTTCCAAACAGTAAAAGTGCTACAAACTACCATACCTGAAGTAACCTGGCTGATTGATTTTCCTGGGCTAGCTACAAGGCACCATATTTAAAATCCTATCCTCTCAGCAAGGAACCAACAGTCCCCAGCTAAGTGTGCACACCAGTAAGTACTGCATTTACGTATATTGCCTCTAAACTTGTTTTTATAAAATTGGTTTACTTTGTAACATTTGTTGTATTGCCTTTATTTTGTGTCTGTTAATTTTGGTTTACCCTGTGACAATAGTCATACTGCTTTTGTTTTGTGTATGTTAATGCTACAGACTGATGTGGCTGACTGAATCTACCTGACTTGCTATGTGTTAGAGTTTGCAAATGAGGGCTTGTTAAAGGATTAGTTGATGTGTTTGCTAAATCACAATTATTTGCCCATAAAATAAGAGGCTTCTTTTTTATAGAAAACTAGTAGTTTACAATGTTTTACTGGCAGCTGCCTACATATAGCAACACTGGTTTTAGTCAGATAATAGCTGGTGTGTGACTGCTGCTTTCATAAGTGCATAAATGTAATTTGCAGCCTCTGTGTTTTAGCTACTAGCATATACTTGTTTAATAAATTAGCAGATGTGAATGGGACTCTGAGTTAAGGCTGTCGGCAGAGAGTGTTCTCTGTTTTGTTGTCCACCCCCCTCATATCTTGCATGCTGCTATTACTCCAGTAGTATGCCCTAGACTTCCTGGTCTTGTATAGAGAGTGTGTTATTCCATATTATATAACATGCAGTAACAGCTGAACCCTGCAAGCACTTGCATAGCTACCAGAGTTGTTACTGTACTATAAGAAAGTAATTTAAAATCCAGTATGTTTTTGCTTGAATGAAGGAAACTTGGTTTTCATTTCTTGAAAGGCTCTCCACTGTGTACGAGTTATTAATGCTATCATTGTTACCTGTCAACCATACAGAAAAGCTAACTGAATGCCAAACATTGTACATATGTTAAATGTCTGAAACTCAGCATAGTCGCTACAAGGTATTAGGCATTGTGTAACTAATTCCTCATACTCTAACTCCAGTACACTACTTTCAGCCACCTAATAATTCTTACATTGTCTCTTCCCTTACAGAACAGTTTCCACAGTTAGCTTCACCCACAAGAGGTCCCCTCAGTTGCAACCTGAAGCTGTTTTAGGCAAGCATCAACCTAAACATTTGAGAATAAATGTTTCAAATGTAAATGTACATACCATCAGAAATCAATCTTTTTACTAATATAGGCAACAAACACTCCGCATAGCTAATGTGGATATATCCTTAAGCTTTTAATCTGCTGTAAAGGTAGTGCACACTTGCAAGGACAACCCCCCCCCCCCCACAGTGTAGACTTGGTTCCAAGCTATACCACTAGGTGGCAGCATTACTTCTAAATCAATCACCAGTTGCTTTTAGGTCTCACTGAGCATTTTTAAAATAAATCACACACACAGGTTGTGACTGTTACTCCTTATTGGAAGCAACTTAAAAAGTTTATTTGAGTGGGGAAACCAATTGGAGCAAAACCTACACATTTGCTAATAACAGCCAAACCCAGGGACATAGAAGTTATTCACAAACAGTAAAAGTGCTGCAAACTACCATACCTGAAGTAACCTGGCTGATTGATTTTTCCTGGGCTAGTTCCATCTGGTTTTGTGCGGCCCGCTACGTTCGCCCTCGCTATCACTCGGTCTCACTTCGCTCCCCTACCCTGCCCCCATTCCCGCCCACCCCTGATTCAATTTCCTTTACAGTTAACCGCACCTCCTCCACCCACTTCACTAGCCAATCTTACAACACAACACACCCACACCTCTTTAAATCCCCACCCCCTTAGTACTCACTCCTACACCATTCGTAAAGTCTTTCATCACTCTCTGAATTAACAATCTCATCTATCTCATCTATCTCACACTACTCTATTTACTAATATGCCTACTATTCTTAATATTCTGTTTCTCCTTCTCCTTTCAACTACATTTCTCGTTCTCTCAGTTCTCACATGCTATCAAAGCACTATTGTTATACACAACAAATCACCCACACTCACTTTATCTCCAAACCACAACACATCTACCTTTACTCACATTTCCCCCTCCCTATCTAACTTCACCATTATTGCCACACATAGATTCAAATACTTCCTTACACCTAAACAGCATGTCAACCACAAAAACAAATATCCACACATGCACCCATTCTCTCCAATAATCAATTTCATATTATCCAACCTGTTACTATGAGGAGACGTCCACCCCAACCCAGGACCTAACAATTCTCCACAAAATACTTTCAATACCACTACCATCTCTGTGTTCTTTTCCACCTCTCCGTCACACATTACTAATACTGTTCCCCAAAAAAAGACTCACTCTCTCATCTATAAATATTTAAAGTATAGTTAAAAAAACAACACACTTCATTCTTGGATCACTCAACATAACCCAAACATACTTGCCTTGTGTGAAACCTGGTTAAAACCAAGTATTTCTAATTCTGAAATTCTTCCCCCTAGCTACAATATCCTCAGGCATGACAAACTTTCAAAAAGAGGAGGGGGGTTGCAATCATGTATTCTAACTGCCTGTGTGTCTCCCCTGTCTCTTTTCCCATATCTGACTTATTCCCAGCTGAGATCATTTTAACTGACTTTAAACTTAGCCACCATAAAAAACATTGCATCAATTTATATCCCTCCTGGAAATAATGTCCCCATTTTAGAACACTTTCTATCTTGGATATCTAAAACTATCTCTTATGAAACCATCATACTAGGAGATGTCAATATTGACTGGCTGCAGATCAATAAAGAATCACCATCTACCTCTCCCAACCTGTATGGATTCACACAGCTCATCTCTTCCCCTACCCACCTTCATAAATTTTCTTCTGCTGGTTCACTTATTGATACTAGTATCTCACCCCCAACATTACCATAATCCAACCACTCTGCCAGACACATTAGGTGACCCACCTACCTTTACTAGTTCACAGAAACTCTGAACACCTGCATAAAGCTCAACAGTATAAGGTGACCTGTGATCTTTCTAGCTATTATCCTGACTCACTAAATCACCTCCTCTCTACTATAAACTGGTCCTTTCTCTCTCTAATCTCACTCTATATGAAGCAGTCCTACACTTCAACAACACCTTTTATCCATCCATCCTCAACTCCCTTGCCCCCACTAGGAAAACTCACATCAAATTCAGATATGCCCCATGGCTAACTAAAACTTACCCTTACATTCATGAAGACCAGAGATAAAGCTTGGAAAACTTGGAAAGGCATACCTCTTCCAACCTTATCTCTTACAGGGAACTTAGAAACAAAGCTAAGAAACAAATCAATCTTGATAAAAAGAACCATTACCAATCATCACTTAATCCCTACTGTAATCCTAAAAAAGTCTGGAACTCTGTCTATAAACTTCTCTCACCTTGTCCTCCTACCCCACCCAGACCTTATTCTAACAAGAATCCTCTGGAAATAACAACCCTCCTTAATAAGGTCTTCATTGAAACCATTGAAAACTTAACTGTAACTAACTTCTCCACCCACACCTCTTTCAATCCATCTACATCTTCATCCACCTCTGAGTCACCTCTCTCACCCTCACTCTCACTCTCATTCTCAGTATCACCTGTTCTCACCTCTTATATCAAGTTGCTCTTAAGTAAACTAAAACCTGGTTCACCCTCAGCTGATAACCTTCCTCCATTATTCTTTAAACATGCAGCTACATCTCTAGCTTACCCCATATCTATCCTGATTACTAGATCCATAAAAAAGGCAAAGTCCCTGAAATTTGGAAGAAATGTTTTGTAGTTACCCCTTCATAAAGGAGGAAACTCCACTGAGCCAACCAATTTCAGATCAATTGCCATAATGTCTTCTCTCTCCAAAATACTGGAAAAGTGTATCCATAAGCAAGTACTTAATCATCTGCTACAAGAAAACCTACTCACACCAACTCAACATGGCTTCCGCCCCACACATAGCACAGCTACCGCTCTTGTATCTTTTACTAATAACATTGCTCAAGTCAGGGATAATAGCAGAATAGCATCAGCCCTCTTTCTAGACCTGTCGAAAGCATTCGACACTGTATCTCATACCATACTTCACCATAAACTTTCCAACCTAGGCTTCTCAAACTCGGTTTAATATTGAAATGTCGAACGGCACTACATCGACTGTACTATAGTCAAACACGGAAGTTCGAAAATAGTAATGTCGACGACAAAAAAACAATCTAGGACTGTGTTTTAACATGGGTCGAGGTAGGAGAGATGTTTGTAGTTCTGAATAATACTGAACACCTACCTCGACCCATGTTAAAACCATTCCTAGATTGTTTTTTTGACGTCGACATTACTATTTTCGAACTTCCGTGTTCGACTATAGTACAGTCAACGTAGTGCCGTTCGACATTTTAATAGTAAACCCTCAAACTCCACCACCTCCTGGTTCTGTGGTTACCTCACTAATAGACACCAGGCTGTTAGATGGAACTCTTCCTACTCCCCCTTTCTAGCAGTTAGGACAGGGGTGTACCACAAGGATCAATAGTGGGCCCTCTCCTCTTCAATGTATTTACCAATGACCTTTTCTCATCCTGCCCCCAATCCAATCTTATTCAGTATGCTGATGACTCGACCATCATCATCTCTGCTGACAACATAGAAAAGATTCAATCCCTTACACAAAACTCACTCTACTCAGTTGAAAACTGGCTGCAATCCAACCAACTCCTGCTAAATGCGAGCAAAACTAAGCTACTACTTTTCCTACCTAAAAATCTGGAACATGCAAAACAGAACTTTTCTGTAACATCCCTTAATGGAACTAAAATTTCTGTTGACACCCAAACAAAACTCCTTGGAGCAATAATTTATGATGAACTTAAATTCAACCATCACATTCATAGCTCAATAAAACAAAAAACACCAAAAACTAGGTCTGCTTTGCCTTCATAAAAACTTTTTTCCCTGTGCATCCAGGGCCATCCCTTGCCCATTCCCTGTTTCTACTATCCCTACTCTATGCTTCACCTATTCTTACCCATATACAGCGTAACCTAATATCCAAACTAGAAACCACATATAACAAAGTAGCCACATTTGCTGCAAATCAACCTTACAAATCCAATCACTGTCTCTCATTAAAGGCTTTACACTGGCCTGAATTTTCCAACTTACTGCCTCAATCCCAACTCCTTATAGACCACAATATACTAAACAATCCTAAATCCTGCCCATCCCTTGCAAATTCTCTGACACTTTATACTCCTCAACGCCCACCAAGTACTAATCATTACTTTCTTGAAGTTTATAAGCCAAACAAAACCTTTGGGGAAAATACTCTATTGTCACTCAGTTGCAAAAAATTGGAACACACTCCCTTTAGCCCTTAGACTACTTAAAGACAAAAATGTCCTCAAGAAACAGCTTAAATCTTTTTTCCTGTCAAATTGGATATGTTCATGCTCTAAACTAATACCCAAGAAACATTCAGGGATAACCTAACTTAACTGTATCACTTCTAGCTCTCTCTCTCTCTTACTACTATGTACACATTTTTTCCGTCATATTCCATACTAGTTAGAGCATGTTACACTCAATTCCCATAATCCCTTATTACTGTTCTTTAATTTATTTATTAACTTCCAAAGTTCACACAACTTTATCTGTATATTTACTTACTTCATGCCTAATACCTTGGTTCAGCAATGTATTTACCTTAGTCTTACTATATTTCTGCTTAGTTTCTTGCCATACTACGTGAACATTTCCATATATGTATTGTATTGTATTTCCGTCCATTCTGTATATTCCTTTATTGCATATTATGTAATTACTTCAGAAATATGTATACTTAAAATGTGATCTGTGTTTATCTTTGTTCTTACTATTTTTTTTTTTTTTTCTTAAAACTTTTTTTTTTTTTTGGGAGCTTTTCTCCTCGGGTCTCTGCTGAAAAAGGGCTTCTAAGAACCCAGACAGACTAACCCGGTTAACAAATGAAAAATAAATAAATAAGATTTACAGTGTTAAGAGGCTACTGGCAAGGGAGAAGGATTTACACTCGCATGTGTTTATATTCCACTGAAAACTGCTATAACGGAACTTAAGAAAATTCTGGGAGAAATAATCAGCTTTCAGCAAGGAATATTACTTATAGGTGGAGACTGGAACTTGATTTGCAACAGTGAGGATGTGTTTGGGGGGGGGGGGGCAGAAGGGAAATATAACAAAGGAGGGTAGATTTTTAAAGACATTTATGATAACATTTGGCATGAAAGATGTGAATTAAGTACAAGGAGGTAGGAGTGAATTTACATATTATTCTCCAAGATAAAAACTGGGCTAGGCTAGACAGAATATACATTACACAGGAACATGTGCATTTAATTAAAGGTCTTGATACAGACCCAATAACTATTTCAGATCATGCGCCAATAATTAAAATAACAACACAGGGTAATGAAGTACAGCAGTTACTTAGAGAGACTAACAAGTCTTAAAGTACTGCAAAATGGGGAGAATCTTCTAGAATAAAAAGAGGAGCAACTGCAGAATGCTAAACAGAAAATGAGGAATTACACTGATAATATGTATGAGTTTAAAAAGATTGCTGTTAAGCAACTGTTCAACTTTTTTTTTTTATAATAACCCTAGAGTACAAAAACTTTTAGTACGACGACTCGGGCAACAGAAAATAGAAAAGGCTGTCACCAAGCTTATGGAACCTATAACAAGAGATCCTGTAGAAGTATTGGACATACTTTGAAAATTCTGTGAAAGTCTGTATAAAGCAGAGAAATATGGAAATCAAGAAAAGGTAGAAATGGAAATGTTTATGGAAGAATTAATATGCCCAGGCTAGAGGTAGAGGAGGCTCAATTGCTAACAGTTAGGATAATAGGAGATGAGATAAAAGTTGTGCTGTATAACCAATCTCCAGGAAAGTCCCCAGGAATACATGGTATTCATGTGTAGGTTTGGATGCTAGAAGGGAAAAAATTGACAAAGATCTGGAAGATTTTGTTTAACAGTATTTTAAGAGGAGAAGTACCAACATCCTGGAAGAAAGTGTTAGTAGCTGTAATCCCTAAATAGGTAAAGACCATCAGATCCAGCTTCATACAGGGCCATTTCAATACTAATTCATGATTACAAAGTGTTTGTCTATAATGGCAAAAGTGATGCCATAATTGATGGATATGGATCAGTGTGGTTTTGTGGAGGGGAGGCAAACATTTGACAACATTAACAGAACAGTGATTGTCCAGAGGGAAGCAGAATGTAAGAAAATACCACTGTTGTTGGTAGGTCTTGATGCCGAGAAAATATTTGACAGAGTGAGCTGGGACTTTATGAGCAGAGCAATGGAAGCATTTGCATTCCCTGAAAAAAAATTGTAAGGTTGATTAGAAAGATATATGAGGGTTCGGAGGCGAAAATTAAAGTGGGTGGGGTCTTCTCTGATAATCTCTGCTTGAGCAGAGGAACCAGGCAGGGGTGTCCTCTGTCCATTTGTTGTTTGCATTATATTTAGAATCATTGGCAAAGAAAATAAGGGACTCAGAAATTCAAGGATACAAATGGTATGGGTTGTCAAGAAAAGCAGGCTGTTTTTGCAGATGTTATTTTATAACTGACAAAACCAGAAAGAGACATTACAGTGTTGTGGATCATTCTGAGACAGTTTAAGATCTTTCCAGGATACAAAATTAATGAAGTTAAAACAAAGGCAATAGCAGTAAATTATGTACCCATGCACAAATTGGTTCAGCGATATCCATATTTATGGGAACATGATAAAATTAAATATTTATATGTATGGATTAAAAATTATTCTAATGTGGCAGCTAAGGATATGTGGGAAAATACTAAAAAGATAACACAAAAACTGAGAAAATGGAAGCTTTGTTATATGGATATGGATAGTAAGATACATGCAATCAAAAAGTTTTTACTGCGGTGGTGGTGCTGTGGTAGCGTTGTCGCCTCACAGTTAGATGTTGCCCATTCGATTCTCAGTTAGAGCGTCTTCTCTGTGTTGACATGCGCGAATGGGCGTTCCTTCATTGAAGGTTGTGCGTTAGTCCCGGCAGGCCAGTACATAAAAATCTACTGCCAATCATTAGCGGACTGGAGTTCCGCTGTGGCGACCCCTAACCGGGAAAAGCCGAAAGACACAAACAAACACAGGTCAGGCATATTTTTGTCAACCAGAGGAGGAGTTGTGGATAGCAATTAATAAAGAGCTGAAGGACTTTATCTGGGAGGGAAAGATGGCAAGAGTCAAGCAGGGTAAGCTGATACTTCCAGTAGAAATAGGCAAATTGGGATTACCCAGTTTGAAGGGGTATTTTAAAACTACACAGTTAAGGCTCCTATGCATACCACAAGCAGAAAACTATAATTGAAAGTGAAAAGGGATGATGATGAAACAGGAGAAGCTCAAGAAACAAGGAGAGACTAACATTTTGGATGCAGGCCCTTAAGGAGAATAACAATAATCATACCGAATATTATGTCCATAAATTAGCAGAAGGTATTCTAACAACTAAGCCAAGGAGATAGGAAATTCTGCTGATAGGGATGCTGCAATTAGGCACATGAACAATAGGCAAGAGTGGGCTGGAATTTATTGGAGAAAACTGGCAAAAGAACCAAGGTATTGGGAGCAAATAACTAGAGAATGAAGGGTAACAGAATGGGAAGAGACCAAGAATTTATTTGGACTGTATATTAGAGATTGCCTTCCCTCTCAAGGATTGATATCAGAGTTTAGGCAAAGAGAAAGAAATAGGGGGTCCTAAATGAAAGACCAGCACTGGTAGAGTTTGTAGTCAAATAATCTAGAACAGAAGCTGCCATTAAAACTGGAATAATTAGTAGAGCATATAAAATATTGCATGATAACTATGATCAGAGGAGACTAGGAAGGGTTGGGAAGAGAGACTGGATAAGCAATTTACAAAACATTGAGAGAATATATGTATGTCTCCCAAATATCCAACAAAATCTAGAAGATTTAGGATGTTTGCTTGGAAATACTTACATAGCTATTTTTATACCACAAGTAGAATCCAGAGAATTTTTCCTCAGGTAGACAGTAAATGTGAAGGTGTGACGGGGAAGACAGAGGTACTTGGAAACATATTGTCTTGGAGTTCGGTGGGTTGGCGGACTTTAAGGACTCCCTGTGAGATGCACTGTCGGAGATGCTGTGTGGGTGGATTGGTGTGAAGAGGGAGATGATTCTTCTGAGCTGTGATATAGAATCAGAACTGCCTAGGCATGGTAAGGCCTTTCTGTATCTAATAATGGTGGCTGCCTAAAAAGCAATTTACTAGAAAATGGAAATCAAAATCTAAACCAACTATATTAGAAGTAGTGAATATAGTAACAATAAACAACTGGAACTGAGATCTTTAGAAAAGAGTAGGAGCAAACTACAAAGGAAAAATGGGACTTGTGAGAACAATACATACAGGGGAGGAATGAGGTTTAATAGAAGACTGTACTTAAATGAGCTATGTAATGTTTGACTGAAAGTGATTGGTTAGATTATAGGAGATGTATAATGCTTGCAACTGGGAGTGTGTCATTATGGTTTGTGATGTAAAATGCTTGCAGCTATGTTTGTGTCAGTGTGGTTCATTTATATAAATGTATGATTGTCTTAAATGGTTTAGTAAAGATGTTTCTTGTTTAAAAGGGGGAGGGGCAGGAATTGAATAATTTATGTAATGGTGCTTAGGTTATATGATATATAGCAATATATTTGATATATAATGTTTGTTAATGTTAATTTAATACAATTTCATTACTCTTGTATAAATGTATATTTGCCTATGTCACAAATTTTTGGGTATCTGCTGCACTGGAGATTTATGTGCTCTGGTTTATTATAGCAATAACCCATGTCTGGGTGTGGAAAATGCTGGATTTACCCACGGTTGGTGTGGTTTGGTCACGAGGGCGAAGCCCGAGTGGCCAAACAAAGCCAACCTTGGGTAAATCCAGCATTACCTACACCCAGAAGTGGGTTATTGCTATTATACAATGACATTATTTAAGAAATTAAATAATTACTTTTCTTAAATAATGGCATTGTATAATGCCTCCTTGCTGCCCTTCTGCAGCTGTCTGGTATTCTGCGGCAGTTCTGATGTACTGCGCATGCGTATGCCTATGAAGTTCATCAGAGCTGTGGGCAAAAGCAACGGAGAAAGCAAGATCTCCGTTGCTTTTTACAAACTGTTTCGCTATGTTAAAGGAGTTTAACATAGTGAGACAGCTTTAAAAAAATCAACGGAGATTCTCCGTTGCTTTTTAAAAGCTGTTTCACTATGTTAAACCCATTTAACATAGCGAGACAGTTTTGAAAAAAGCAACGAAGAAAGCAAGATCTCCGTTGCTTTTTACAAACTATCTCACTATGTTAAAGGAGTTTAACATAGTGAGACAGCTTTAAAAAAAGCAACTGAGAATCTCCGTTGCTTTTTTTAAAGGTGTCTTGCTATGTTAAACTCGTTTAACATAGCGAGACAATGTGAAGCAATGGAGATCTTGCGTTCTCCGTTGCTGCAAAAAAAGAGTTATAGTAATGGAAAAAGTCCGGGCAACCGGACCTTTTTCCATTACTATAACTCTGATTTACAACGTGCACGCTGACCAATCAGCGTGCATGTTTTTGAATATTAATGGGGGGTCGTTGTATAATAGGAATTAACCTATAGCTCAGCATACATTTTATTTATTCAACTGGCAGTGTTGGAGAAAATTCTTTAATAAGTCAGCATGGATAACTTGTTTTAGACACACTGCTAAAACCCACAGTTCTCATGTATGCTTATTTCAGTCTGCAATTTGGAAGACACGTTGTAGAACTAGTTTTCTTATTTTTTTCTGGTTAATGTTCCGTAGTTGAAGCAGTATGTGAGACGGAAGTCATTTTGGTATGTCAGTAAATGACATTGTAGATCTGAATTGCTGTTAGAGGTCCTGGACTGTGGACAGTCACAGCAGTGAGACTGCCATTATGTGACAGTACTTTGGATTAAGGAATTAAGTGTGACAATGGAGAAAATGCATAAGTCATCGGAATAATCTGTTTTCTTATTTCATGAAGTTAAGTACAGAAGGTGACATCCATCAGTTTACTGTTATAAATCATTAGAAATTTATACTTTTAAGGCAGTCATCAAAGTTAATGCATAGAGATTTATGATGAACAGAATGTGACAGAATTTAGAGGAAATGAGACATTTTCACAGTAGTGCATTGCAGTAGTTCATTCCTAATTTGGTCATGTTATGTGATAGGATAGAAGATTACCAAGAAGCATGAGCTATCAGCTAACACAATTAATATTTATATTGCATGTTATTTTACTTTCATTCATCAAATGGTGTGCTGAATGGGAAATGACATGCCACAATATGGTCTTAATGGTTTTTCAGTTTGACCATGTTTGTTTCCGAGGTTGAAGTAATACCAAATAAGGAAAAAACTGTGGCCAGTGGGAAGCATTGTACATAGTTTTACAGTGATTGTGGGAAAGCACCGTATAACATTATACTGTTCCATACTAATGTTATTGAGCAGGGAGAAACATTTTGGTTTTGTGTTTTGGGATGACAGGGAGGCAATGTATTGCATGTAAAATGATTGGGGAAAACTACATGCTGCATTGTAGCTGTGCATGATAGAATTTACCCAGCCTTTAGGATGCTATTTTGGGAGGCAGTAAAATTAATGCAAACAAAGGAGCTATGCTGTGAATGACAGAATTAATGGAGCCTATAGCTGCCCTTTATGGTTGGTAGAAATACAGTGAAGGGATGAGAAACTGATTTTACTAAATAGACCTGGAACATTTCGCTTTGCTTTGCATGATCAAATGGAAGTAATATGCAGCATTCTAAAATGATTGAATCACATTGCTAAAAAGAAAAAAGGTGTATAGATTGTTAGCAAAAAAAGGTGTATTTTTTGCCTCAGTTTTTTGTAGCAGATCATACCTTCTAATTAATATTAATCATGAAATGCTGTTATTGGTGTTGCATTACTTTGAATTTTTAGTTATCTGTAATCATCTACATATCAGTTTGCTTTGATATTTGCTGATTTACATAACCAATTTGTTTTAATGTGGCCAGACCCGTAGAAGCATCTATGTAACTGAAGCAGCTTGCTGCACTTGTACAAGTAGACAAAGCTGGACATTGTGGAAGAGGAAGTCCCAATAGTTACCTATTGCAAAGTTTTTATATATATATATATATATATAAAATGGATTCACTTTATATCCTCGAAATACTGAAATATCGAAATTCAGTATTTCAAAGCTATAAAGTCGAATTTTTGAAATCACGAAAACTCAGAACTGCGAAATTCAAAATCTCGCACACCGGAGATTTTGAATTTTGCGCTTCTACTGCACACACACACACACACACACACACACCATCCTCCCCACACACAAACACAAGTTCTCTGCTGCACAAAAGCAGGGGGGAGGACACACACCACAGCCCCTTCCCAAAACCCTTAACACACACACACACTTACCTGAATCCATAACCACAGCGAAACCTCAGAAGCGTGAAATTTAAAACCGCCGGTATTCGAGGTTTTGAATTTCACGCTTCTGAGCTTTCGTGTTCTCAGGATTCCATTTTATGGGTTCGAAATACTGAATTTCAATATTTCAGTATTTCGAGCTTCTAAAGTGAATCCGTATGTATGTATATATATATATGTATATATATATATATATATATATATATATATATATATATATATATATATATATATATATATATATATATATATATATATATATATATATACAGGTGATCACTGCATTGGTGGTCAAGCAGCTTTAGTTCTAAAATTTAATCTTGTGGTGTGTTTCACTGCAGTATGTTGTATTGTGCAAGCAAGCAGAATGTTTTTGTAGGGTTTTTGTTAATTTTTTCCAACATGGTGTGTCTGTGGAGTTGGTATATATAACGTAGGGGTATGGGGGGGCAGAGCCACCCAACATGGAGTGCAAGATAAACTTGCCCACTGAAAAAAGTTTTATTTTGTGGTTTTCTGTAGTTTTCAGCTCACCATTTTCAATTTTGATAAATTGTAAGCTGAAAAACTATGTTGCAGTATTTTATTTATTTTGCTTTAAATTGAAAAGTAAGCCTGAACAATTTATCAGTAACATCATTGTCGCTTCATTTCTTATAAAAATGCAGTACTCTTAAAAACTAACATATAAAATAAAATCCATCCATCGTTTTAAAAATGAGAATACAATTAATCATTCCTTCACTCCACTCTTACACCAGAAAAAAATCATATCTTTAGTTCTAATCACATTCCTTGCTATTAAAGCTGACATATTGAATGTTGAAATGCCTACTGAAACTGTCATTTAGGTTTCCCATTCAGTTCCATCTGGAAGAACTTTACAGCTGGAATGTTTTATCTCGCTGCGTATTATTGATAAGTGACACATGACTACTGCCAGTGGCACAAAATAAATTAATATACTTTTTGTAAGTTCACTTGCATTCTGTTGTAACGTCTACCACCACAGCACTGAGTGTGTAATATCTGAGGTTTGACCTAGTTAAACAGTTATAAACCAAGAACAATTTTTGATTTCTGTTTGAGAAATTTTGAAAACCAAGACCTGCATTTTTTAAGCCACCTGTGAATTATTATTAATGTTTTATATTTAACTCGCTGGTATAGGTCTAGTGAAGTTGCAATGGCCACATCTGTAGAGGGTTGCCAAGGCATTTGCTTTACTGGGTAGCTGGCCTACACTGCAGTGCTTACATGTTAAGGTTTAACAAAAACTGACATTGAAGCTTAGGAATGTAATTATTGGGCTATAGCCAAGAAGTTTTGTAGTTTAACAAATCTTGGCAGTGTTTTTATTTGATCTGTTCCTCTAAATATAATTTATGTGTACATCTGTCAGTACCTTTGAGGCAGCGTATAGGAACCTAGAATGGAGTTTATTTTACTTTGACTTGAAAAGGTCTGTAATTGAAGTGCTTGGCAAAATGAATACAGCTCTCCGGTAGTGTTTCTACTGTTCAGGATATCTCACCTTTCCAGCAATTTGCAGTGTTTGATAAGCTGAAGAGAATGGAAACATTTATTTATTTATTTTACAGTTGAGAAAGCAGAACAGCTTTTAAAATTCCATCTGGCATTGCATTTCACTGATAAGAATAGTAGTTTTATCAAGTACTGAAGAGATTATGAGGAGCTGGAAACAGTCAGGCGAAAATGTATTTGCAGAGATACAATGATGCTGTGAATACATGCTTAGCATATGACACTCATTTCTGTGCTGCATTGCATTTTTACAGAAAAGCTTTTAAAAAAAGACCCATTAGTAAAATCTTATCAATTCACTGTATATTTGAAGAAACATTTTAACTTTTGTAATCAAACACTGTGAATATGAACTTGTGATTAAGAGGCAGCAGAAGTTAAAAAGTTTAAGTGGTGGTTCTGGCTGTTTACATTATTTTGCAAGATTTTATAGCATACCAATATCCACTTCTGATGCCTTCTTCATGTACACAAAGCGACCTATCTCATATCCATGGCACCACATGTGCAGCAGAAGAGTTGAGACAGCCAACTCTTTCTTGTCTTTTCTCATTATATCAAGTTTAAAATCTCAGTGAATGAAGACAGCTGCATGCCTATCATACAAGTGTCCTCGCTTCACAGTGACTGCATTATTAAATTTGTGTTGTGTAACATTTGAAATCTCAGCTGATTTAGAAGTATGATGGTATTAACATTTTAAGTAACTGCACTTTTATCTTTTTCTTTCTCGACCCCTTCCCTTCTTTAGATCCTGGAGTTGGTTAAGGGGATGCATTACCAGCTGGCCTGTCAGAAGTACTTTGAGCTGACACACAATGTAAGGACATATTTAATTTTCATCACACATTAATCAGGGTGCCTTTGTCACTCCCTGGAACTCGTGCATGAAACTCCAGAGGCACTAGGAAGTAATCGCATCCATCATTAGCTGTCATAGCTTGTTAATTTTTATGAGTTTATTACAGTAAGGACTTAAGATGCATTTGCACTAAGCATTTTTTGTAATCATTCACTGCACCTAATGTCTTTTTTATTTTGTATGTTGATGTCAGCAATTTCTGAGAGGCACATTTATGCATATTTGTCTAATAAAAATGTATAGGTGCTCAGTCATTAATCAGCTGTAAAACTTTTGCTTGATTTGTAAAGCAGCAAAGCTGCCGAGTAATGTGCTTGGCTTTCTCAAGCAAAACATACATTTTAGCGGAGCTAGTCAAATGTCACTAAAGGTCTTTCAGACATGTTGCAAGAATGATGCCTTTGCAGTGCAAGAACATTTGTAGGTTACTAGATTTTGACATAGTACTTTGAAATGCTTTGTGACAGTACGTCATTCTTCATAAGTGTTTTTTTTTAAATGCATATTAACAAGTTATATTTTCCAGCTGCATTTAGGTAATATTTTCAGTCACAAATCATTTAAAGTTTTGTGCGTATTTGTAATTTAAAAATTTCTTCTGACATTTACAGTTTAATATGGCAATGTCTAACTATAATCATTTTTAATTAATGTAAGATACACCATAATACAGATATGGAGAAGTTTACATTTCCATGCATTAGGCAGGACCCAGGAGACATTCTGATGAAGTTCTTTGGGTGAGAATGAAAGTGCTTGTTTATATTAAGCACATTTTGACCTCCTGGATGATTATTTTTGCTTCCATAAGAATTTTTATTTAGTTTTGTGGTTTTGTACTTTGGTTGGATTTTTAGGTTGTTATTACATTTCAGTTTTAATATTAATGCTAAGCTATTGGGTTTCAGGTGACAGCCCAGAAGTTTACATTATTTAAGAAGACCAAAAGCACTATATATAGAGGGCATATCAGCTCAGTTGTAACAACATTTAGCCAGCCAGAAGAGCGGCAGCAGTATAGTTTGAAATACAAAAGTTGTGTCCAAAGTTTGCTTTGAAGTATCTAATTTGGTGTACTTCTTAATACCATACATAACATACCCCCAACAAGATGCAACGACACATCCATAATGGAGTACATTCAGCAATCATGCTTTCTGAAATCTTAATACAAGATTCATACCTTCTGCAGCATTTATATTGCATACTTTAGTGCCAACAGCAGGTCAACTTGGTCTGCAGTTTTAATTACTCCCATACTTCCGGCTGCCGCTTACAGCTCCAGTATACATTATATATGTCTAAGCATAAAGGAGATGATGCTTCCAGTTATTTCCTGGAATGTTGCTTATCAGGACAAGAGCCAAACCTTTCATCCATCTATCCATCCACCCACAACCCCTTTTTCCCCATTTTTTGCACATGAGGTCAGGCTGTCATTTTAACAATGACAATCATTTAGAGCCAAGGTGTACACCTCCGGGTGGCTAGGCATGCCGCAGTAGTTCTTCCACACTTGTACGCACACATACCCCTGTGGCCAGTGTAGACTGTCCAATCCACCTACTTGCATGTCATTGGAATGTAAGAGGAAACTGGAGCACCCAGAGGAAACCCATACAAATACAGGGAGGATATGCAGACTTAACACAGCAGGCACCCTAGCTAAGAATCAAATCCACAAGTTAGTTGTTTTTTTCACTACAGATGCCTTTTCTATTTGTGCCTGAAACAAGACACTGATAATTGAACGTGCTATGCCAGGCTGAGGTTCATGCACAGTGTGCTCAGTGTGTGAGACTAGTATTGCAGACAGTGCACAGAAAAAGACCAAATAGGATTTTTCAAATAGCCTGTATGCAGTAATGCTGGATGCAGCCTGTATTGTACCACACACAGTATGCATTGCCAAATAAATAAATACGAGTATATAACTTAACAGTACTAATGCTAATTAGTTAGTAATATAAAGTACCAAAGCTGTCCGATAATGTGGAGCAGCTACCTGTGGCAGGCATTTTGTCTCTTCCACCACAGTTTGCAAAAAACGATGTGACTACATAAAGTTATGGCATATGCCTTGTCATAGGCTATGTAGTAAAACACAAAAAAAGAAGGAAATATATTTGCATATCCCAACACAGCCATTGCAAGAATACAGTTACTCCTGTAGTTGTGGTGTTGAGCAAATGTGTGGGCTGTTCTCCCTAAATGGTAGCCCAGCAGGGCCTTGAAGCATAGATACACAGTGATGTTTCTACGAAACACAGTCCAAAATGCGATTCCGATTAGTATTCATGAATGGGTAAGAGATCCATACAAGCTCAAAAGTTTGAATTGTGTGGCCTGTTCCTCCGACTTAATGTCCAGCAGTGCAGCAGCTGTTGCTGTTTACATTCACAAACACAAGCAATGCAAAATAAGTGCACACACACACACACACACACACACACACACTGCTTACAGACCCTTACAGCTTGGCCCTCCTAAGGTTTTGTCCCTTCACAGGCAGATGGCATAAAGCCGTGTTGTGGGTTTCCAGTTACACATGCAGCACGATTTCTTCCTCACTGTCACTGACCTCCACCACAGGACTTCTTGTTCTTGCTGAGATTCTTTACCAGGTAGGAGTCTTTCTCCATCTCTGTGATACTTCAAATGTACAGAATCTTTACTGAAATTCCACTGTTTTATAGTTCTGCAAATCTAAGCACGCTTGTATGTAGTGGCACTGGTGGTTCATATCTCTCTAACAGGGGCTGTTTAGTGCAGTGGATATGAGAGTGAAGCAAGTTAGTCCCAGCTGTGAAATGCTGCTGGTGTGCAGTGCACTTCCAAAACATGCAACATAAACTTGCTAGCTATGTACATCACGGTGACTATAAATCACATGATCGGTATGCCCGTATGTACGGCATGTGTACATCTGTAGTTGCAAACTGCAGTGCTATATCTGTTCTTCGCACTGAGATGCAGCTCTATATTGTGCAGCTCATGACCTACAAATGTAACAGTGCACATGGGGCTGTCATTTTGTTCCGTAACCATCATGATTGAGAGGCCATGGCTACTGTAGGTACTATAGAATGCAAGACTTAAGTGTGGCATTCCAGGGAGACCAGGATTCTTACCTAAGAACTTTAGGGAGTGCCTGCTGGGTGAATATGATGCCTTACTGAGGAAGGTGGATTCTTAACATGAGATTTTTGGGATGGTGAGTGATGCCACTGGCATTACCCATTTTGGTGAGCAGTGCTACTATAAGTACAGCACCACTCTGATCTACATCATCCATTGGAGGCAACAGTCCAGGAATGGGAGCTTACAATGTACGGTAAACATTTTTATTTCAATACCATTGCCTTCTACTATCTTAACTGTTGTACATATAGACTTAAAAGTAACATTTTGTTTTCCATCAGTGTATGAATGGTAGGAGAATATAGCTGGGTTCTACAGAAGGGCCAGATGCATCTCTCCCAGCAGTAAGGTGTGTATACGATCTGTGCTAGTCCACAATACTATTGTAGCTTTATTTGTTGTATATGTGTATGTGATGTAATTCTATACAGAAATAACATATTAAGATTAGGTGAGACAGAAGTCTCAGGGCAATCTTTTTCTTGGAATCTGACATAGAAGGATCTGTCCCCTACTTCATCTTGCCTTGCTGTATTAAGTAAGTAGGAACAGTAATTTTCTAGGTCAGTCAGGAAAATATAGTGAGAATAGTTAAGTATTGTTTTTCTGTAGCACCTACATGTCAGCAAGACACACACACAAGCATTTTTCAGATCTGGTGCAGCTTCTGGAAGTCATAAAACATTAAAACAAAATTCTACTCCTTCCACAGAGAGTAACAAACCATGCTTTTTAAAGATATTGCATCTCTGGCTTCATTCAAAACTGTGAGATAACATCTTTATGGCCTAGGCACAGTAATTTAATTTCTTATTATTTTCAAAGTTAGCTGAAGCTGAGCTTAACCTCTTCTCTTCCAATATCCTGTGTTAACATATATATTTAATTCAGTTACAGTGCAGTCAGGAATCACCGTTGGTACATTTTTAACACAACCAACTTTGCAAACACATTTTCCAACACAAACATTTGCACAAATCAGTTTGTTATACAAATAACATAATTCACAAATTTCCAACTAGCTGTGCTGGCATATGTTACACATCCACTGCCCTACTTCTCCTACCATAGCTGGCACTGTGACAATGTATAATAATTTTTCCCCATTGTGTCATCTTTCTACAGGTCCAAATATAAAAGAGGAAGTGGTGAAGCTGTGGTCACTTTGGTCTGCTCCAGGAAATGTCAGTCACTATGTCTGCCTGTCAGCATGAGGACGATGGTTCCTCTGATAGATGTGACCTGAAGAGGGCAGTGGTGCCTTCAAAGCATGGTTGCTTCAAAGGTGGCAAAGGCTCTTGTACCGAAAGTGAACCAAACTATTGTGACCTGGTCTCCCAGCATCAGTTGGAGAAGCTGGTGGGTGCAATGGCAACTAGGTGGCCAACTTGCCAGTGTGGAGTGCCTTTTGATCCAGCTTGTAAAGTTGCAGACCTAGCCCTTTGAGTCAGCAAGGAAACAACCAGAACATAATATTGGCTACCCAGATGACTGATGCTTGGGGTTTTTTGCCCTCTGACCAGCTTGGCATCCGGCCACATCCATACCCTACCTTAACCCCACACTGGTATTTTCCCTCCCTTATTTGTCTTTCTCCGTTCCTTGTTTGTTGTCTGTGTGATGCGCGTGCAGCAATCAAGGAGCCTCAATTCTCGCCACTAACACTAGTGAGGGGCGTCTATATAGGGAAAGGATAATAAATACACACACAGTAAAGTACAATTTCCCGTAAGAGCACACAGAGATCACAGTCAGTCTGGGGCTGGTTTCTCCCTTGCTCTCCAGGTCCCCAATAAGACTCCCCACTGGCACAGTTGTAGGGTCCAGATCTCAGCCTAGTGGGCAAGCTAAAACCTCCAGCACCCTCTCTGTCCAACCAGTGCTTCGTGTCCCTATCCAAGTAGCTGACACACACACTTTAAGATAAGAGTTATATACAACTGCACAGACGCTCCTGGGGAAGGCTGGAACAGGTTTTCCAACTGTGCCCCTTTTACCCAGACTTTACGGTAGTACCACTTGCCACCACCCACTAATATCTATCAGCTACTAAAAGGCCCATATGAAAGGGTGTCCAGTTAAACTGTGCAATATTATTATCCAAATGGTAAGTGCAACTTAACAGTCAGGGCTTATTGGAGTGGCTTAGCCAGTATCACTATATACATGCAATGTA
The DNA here is from genome assembly GCF_019279795.1 of Protopterus annectens. Classification (NCBI taxonomy): domain Eukaryota; kingdom Metazoa; phylum Chordata; order Ceratodontiformes; family Protopteridae; genus Protopterus; species Protopterus annectens. The sequence goes on along the minus strand of NC_056729.1, from coordinate 1,949,080,436 downwards.
CTCTAGAGGTTAAATTATCTATACACAAAACAGTCACAGTTGAAAGGTTTAAAAATATTTAATGATAAATAATAAAAACACAAGACAATACTTCTTACTCCACAGTGCTAGTCAAGAGTTTAGAGATCACAGAGAAATACTTAAAATAATACAGTAGAAAAGTTCTGACATAAATACAGAAAAAAAAAACAAATGTAATCTTCCTAGTTCCTAGCTATATCTAAGAGAAAACACAGTTCTAAAATAAACTTACATATGGAGCATAGGCAGAGTGCTGGTGATTTGGATGTTCTCAAGACAAATGCTAAATGCTCTCATTCTTTCTGTCCTTAAATTGATAGCACAGTGCCACTGATTCATTTCAGATTACATCATTTCTTTCTGGTTCCCAGGCTAACAGAAACTGAGGTTAATAGCCCTTTTGATTTTGCAGCTGGTCAGGAAGCCAGAGCAGTAAAAGAAATTATACATGTAAATTCTAGCCATTAACTCTGGCCTCAAAACAGTAGGCAGAATGCTTTCCTCTAGACATCCCATTTCTGAGTTTTAGATCAAAGAATTTCACAATGCTTGACTTATCAGCTTTCATACAGCAGAGTGCACTGTTACATTTTTTTCAGTTCAACATCCAATACTGTCTTTTCACATTTAAGAGAACAAGCCTGTGGATTACATTAATATTTACAAATGACAGAATTATCTACAAAATTTTATCTGGCTAGGCTGGCAGCCTTCACCTGTCTTCACAGTCTAGTCTCCCCATCAGCACTTGTCCATCCTCTGTATGTGTGAAGTATTTTCAGCACTTGTAAATATCTGCAAGAATTCATACCTTCCTTCCTGAAAAGGTTAGTCTTTATCCCTACACATTTTCTTCTTCTGGTAATGGTATAATCTGCAGTTTCCTATGCTCTGCACTGAAACAGTCAGATGTACAACTGTCTTAGTTTCATAAACTGGATTTACACATTCAGAGCTAATCTGCACACACCTGCTTTAATGATAATGGCTGAACACTATCCCTAACCCTGCAACAATTTAGACATTGACATCCATGCAAATAAGATTTGCAAGAGGGATAGTTTCCAAACTCCACTTAATCCCAGCCTGTGGAAGAAATTAACAGTACAGGTCAAGCCTTTAATTATAGTCTTGACAAATGGATGGGTAAACAGAACTTTACGCCAAGGATATCATGCACAGCCATGCTCAGTTTGGGAGATGAACACTATTAAGCCCTTATAAAGAGTGGAAAGAACTTTTAAGTGTGTCTACTTAAAGTTGTATATGGCTGGTCATCTTTTGATCCCTGTGACTGGTTGCCTGATATTGTTCCTATGTTCTTATATCATCTCTTCCTTGCTGTTCTTCACTTGATATTAATTTACTTAAAACTTTGTATTGCTTCACAAACGTCAGTTACCCTGCAAAATACTGCCATTGCATGATTATTTATCAGCAATATCATACTGTATCTTATTATCATTTTTTTATTGTGTATATGTATACTTATACGTTTTGCATTGTTTACTGCTGCTGTTATAAATGTACAATCAATCATTTGCTGTTTACAAGTGATTGCATGTTGCCTTAGCCTAAAGGCCTAGGTTATGTCTGAAAAGGGGCTTTGGACCACTTCGCTTACCAGGTTAGCAAGCCTAAATAAGTAATCAAACCCTTTTTGCCATTTTTCTACATGGAGTCGGGATGTTGAGTCAACTATCACCATTCAACTTGGTTAATTGCCACTCTCCTATTTTCTTTTAATGGTTATACTAGACTGTCTCAGGTCTTTTATCTTGTAATTCACCCATCTCTTTACTTGAAAGCTGTGTTCTCTCTTACATTCTTCCTGTAACTCCCAAATCATTTTCACCAGATTGTCCTACTTTCCTGCACATGTGCCCAAACCACTGTAATCTGTTCTGTTTGACCTTCTCTGTATTTGATCTTAGTTTGGCTTCTGCCCTAATGTCCTAAGTTCTTTGTCTGTTCCACAGTGTACATCCTACCACCTATCTCAGATACTTCAACTAATAAAAATAAATAAATAAAATGTCTTACAATAATTGCTAAGATAGCAAGGAATAAGTAATATGTCTCATGAAGGTCATTTTTTCTTTACATACTATGGATGCAGGGAGCATTTTTATTTCATACTTGTTGCTCATTGAAAAGAGATGGACATTCTGCTTTTTTTTTTAATTCCGGTCAAAGGGGAATAAAAAGAGAGACACCAATCTCAGCAGGATGAGTGAAAAGCTATGCCAGCGAGAGAGAACATTTTGAGATGGGGTGGGATTTAGGGGGAGAAAGCATGCCTTGTATAACATGGAGTAGACAAAAGTAATGATTAGGGGAACAGGAGAGAGGTAAGCAAAAGAAGAGGTGGCATTGTGTGAGAACACTGTGGAACAATAGCAGAAGCTTAGTTAACAAGTTAGAAATTTAGGGACTGGAGAGATTCATTTTTATAAACCATACAACTTTTTAAACCCATAATTAAACCCATTACTCAAAATTTAAGGTGGTGTTAAATTTGCTAAAGCATTATTGAACTGGATCAGTGCTAATAAAAGAGCCAGCTGTCCATTGAAATCAGTGGTATCCCACTAGCCACTCTTCTTTCATTATCAGTACTACCGTTAGCATATGGTATCCTAGCTGACTGACATTTAACCCTGTCTGATACCCTAGGGCCCAATGTTATTAATTTGTTTATGGCGTTTTTTTCTGTTACTGTATAACTGCCATGGTGAAATAGAGACTGATGTAGCATATAGCCTGTCACTTGTCTATTGATATAACCACAAGGGCGGCACACAACAATGTGCTGAACTGGTAGATGTTGGTGTCACACTCACCAAGCCTGTTGATGTAGCAAACCTGTTAGTGGACAAATTCAGTTCCATATTCCCCCCTCACTCACAATCATCCACCAAGAAATACCCTCAAACATAACCCTTCCAACTATAACTAGGGAACATGTACTGGCTGTGCTTTCTAAAGCCAAGAACACAGCCTCAGTGGGTCCCTGACAACATCCCAGGATACTTTCTGAACAGTATAAAGTATGATTTATCAGGACTCCTGGATTCATTGTTTAACTATAATTTTAAAACATATTTTCTGCAACAAGAATGAAAGACCTTCAACTGTTCCTGGAAACTACAGACCTATTAGTTTGTCTAGTCTAATTTGCAAAGCCATGGAAATAATTATCATGGAATTTATCAACAAGGGCATAGAAGACCTCCAGATACTGGATCCATTCCACCTTGATTTTGTTAGAGGAAGGTCATGCTTACTAAATCTTTTTGACTTCTTTGAAAAGGTCACTGAGATAGCGGATGAAGGGAAAATGGTGCATACCACCTACCTAAATCTGGCTACAACATTTGATACAATACCTCACACAGCCATTGTCAATAAACTTACGGAGCTAAGAATAAACCCCTTTATAACATGCTGGATAGCTAGCTAGCTCACTGGTAAGACACAGGAGATTAGAATCAGTGAGGCCGCCTCCTCAAAGAGGCCAGCAATAGCCATGGGTTAAAACTCAGTACAAAGAAATGCATCATATTACCTTTTGGGAAGTTGACCACCACAGGTAACTTTGTCATCAATAAAACACCCCTAAAAGCTGATTCAGTAGCCAGGGATGTAAGAACACATGTAGATAGTAAGCTAACCTTCGATCAACATGTCCAAGATAGTAAGAAAATCCTATGTTGCTCAACTTATAAGCAAGGGCATAGCATCTGTGTCCAGAGAGGTCATCATACCGCTTGTACTCTGCTGTTATCAGACCCATCATAGAGTATAATTCCTCCCTTTACTATGTACCAGACCATAGAAATGCAGCAAGTGGAACATCCACAAAGGTGTTCCTTACTAAAAGAATACAAAATATCCTACTCTAATCGCCTCTAAGCCCTGTCTCTTTATTTGGTATCATACAGACGTCTGAGAGGAGATCTTTGCATGGTGTACAAAGCATCTGTGTTCCCTGTTGTGATGAACCTTTTTGCACATTTGCAAAACAAAAGGGACCAGCACACACGACAGCAGATGTAAGATATAAATTGAATTTCATTTGGAGGTAGCTAAAAAGCTGCCTACCATAAAAAGTAACAGACCAGTTTCGGCTGATAAAGCCTTTGTCAATGTTATATATTCTTTTTCCAAAAAGTTGATATACAAAACACCATCACATCCTGGTACTCTTTATATTCACTTGATTTAAAGTGGTATACTCCTGACATAAATAAACTTGCTAATTTGAACACAGTCAAAGCTTGGAACATGTAAAAACTCACATATAGTAAACTTGTTAAATTTAATCAGACATGAAAATCTGAGTTCCTTGAAATAATTTACATTAATCATTGGTTGCAAAAATGCAAATACATTATATTATACAAAGCCATAAAGTAGCTTGTATTTTAGCCAAGGCTCAGTTAAAAGTCTGAATGTATAAGATATAATATATACTATATAGTTTGAGCCCGAATGACTGACCATATGTAACTTGAGATCTGTCTTAATATCACAGGGGTACAAATATCTATAGCTAACACATGAATATGTACAATATTTATAGAATTATTGCCTAGAAGTACCATCATGTACTTCATATTCATTCAGTCCTGGTTTGAGAAAAGCACCAAAATTTGTGATCCACTTACTTTCCATGTTGTTTAGTCTGGTATGCCATCCCATCTTAAAATTCCTGTGAAGTTGGATTTTGTCTATAATGACAAACCTGACGAGGCACCTGTGTGATTTTTGCTGTGTTTGTATAAAGCATTTGTTATTCGTCTATTTCTTATGGAACGTAAATGTTCACTACTTCTTATTCTAATGGGTCACCAACATAAAAGGCAGAACAGGTACAGTAGGCCAAATAAATAACCCAATCAGAGCTGCAATTTGCAAAAATATTGATGTTGTAGACCTTAGAAGTATTTTTGCTAGTAAATTCTTTAGTTTTGCAAATGTGCTGACATGCACTACAATGTCCACATGGATAGCAGCCCACTAGAGGGTCCCCAAAAAGTGTTGTTTGTATTGTAGAAACTGGTGTGAATCTTTTATAATGTGTTAAATGAGAATGGATGGTATGCCCTCTTCGCTAAGAAAAAGCACATGTATCTGGGAGGATATCATTGAGAAATGGGTTTGATTTTAATATGTCCCAATGTTTGCTGACTATCTGTCTAAACCTAGATGTATTGTTTCCATAAGTGGTGACTAATCTGATGGGTTGTTGACATCGGGTTACATCATCCTCTTGTGATCTATTATATTTTAATAGATCCGATCTTCTGCTGGTTTGGATTTGGGTAACCGTATTCGTTAGATGTTCAGGATTATATCCTCTATCCATAAATCTTGCTGTTAAATCCTGTGTTTGTACAGAATATTCTACATTTGTGGAGCATATTCTTTTGAGTCATAAAATTGAGACTTTGGGATGTTGCTGATGATGTGGCGGGGTGAGAACTGGTGGCATGAAGTAAGGTGTTGTATTGTGGGAATTTTCTGTGTATGGATGTGGCTAAAGTATGGTTAGGTAATCTTTTAATGGCAACATCCAAAAAAACTATTTCATGATATCCGGTGTTGGCTGTAAAATGTATGTCAAAAGGATTGTTATTTAGGTATGCAACAAATTTAGATAATTCATCCATACCTGCCCACCACACCAACCAGCAATCATCCAGATATCTCCGCCAAATATCCAAATTGCCCATGTGAATATTATGTTGGACATCATATATGAAGGCCTGTTCAAAATATCCCATAAACAAATCTGCGTAAATCGGGGCAAAGGATGCACCCATGGCTGTCCCTTTGATTTTGCCAATATGGGTTGCCTTCAAAATAAAAGATGTTTTTTTGTAGTACATATTCTGTAAGTTTAATCAAGAAATTATTAAATCCAATTGAATACGTGCTAGACAACTTAAGGTGACTGAACCAATGCCACAATACCTATATCTAATACCAAAAATACATAAAGATCTATTCAACCCACCAGGCAGACCTATAGTATCAGGTCGAGGATCACTTACAGAACACTTATCTGCCTTTCTCACAGAACATCTGAAACCACTATTGAGCATGGTTAGATCACGTATTCAAGATACCACAGAGTTTTTGAATATTATTGAAGACTCTCAGTTGGAAGAGGATTGGCTGTTATGCATATTGGACGTATCCTCTTTATATACTAGTATTCCTCACAAGGCTGGGATTATGGCGGTGACTCATTGGTTAAATCAATCCAATTTATATTCTACTGGATTTAATAATTTCTTGATTAAACTTACAGAATATGTACTACAAAAATCCATCTTTTATTTTGAAGGCAACCCATATTGGCAAATCAAATGGACAGCCATGGGTGCATCCTTTGCCCCGATTTACGCAGATTTGTTTATGGGATATTTTGAACAGGCCTTCATATATGATGTCCAACATAATATTCACATGGGCAATTTGGATATTTGGCGGAGATATCTGGATGATTGCTGGTTGGTGTGGCGGGCAGGTATGGATGAATTATCTAAATTTGTTGCATACCTAAATAACAATCCTTTTGACATACATTTTACAGCCAACACCGGATATCATGAAATAGTTTTTTTGGATGTTGCCATTAAAAGATTACCTAACCATACTTTAGCCACATCCATACACAGAAAATTCCCACAATACAACACCTTACTTCATGCCACCAGTTCTCACCCCCGCCACATCATCAGCAACATCCCAAAGTCTCAATTTTTGCGACTCAAAAGAATATGCTCCACAAATGTAGAATATTCTGTACAAACACAGGATTTAACAGCAAGATTTATGGATAGAGGATATAATCCTGAACATCTAACGAATACGGTTACCCAAATCCAAACCAGCAGAAGATCGGATCTATTAAAATATAATAGATCACAAGAGGATGATGTAACCCGATGTCAACAACCCATCAGATTAGTCACCACTTATGGAAACAATACATCTAGGTTTAGACAGATAGTCAGCAAACATTGGGACATATTAAAATCAAACCCATTTCTCAATGATATCCTCCCAGATACATGTGCTTTTTCTTACCGAAGAGGGCGTACCATCCATTCTCATTTAACACATTATAGAAGATTCACACCAGTTTCTACAATACAAACAACACTTTTTGGGGACCCTCTAGTGGGCTGCTATCAATGTGGACATTGTAGTGCATGTCAGCACATTTGCAAAACTAAAGAATTTACTAGCAAAAATACTTCTAAGGTCTACAACATCAATATTTTTACAAATTGCAGCTCTGATTGGGTTATTTATTTGGCCTACTGTACCTGTTCTGCCTTTTATGTTGGTCAGACCTCTAGACCCATTAGAATAAGAAGTAGTGAACATTTAAGTTCCATAAGAAATAGACGAATAACAAATGCTTTATACAAACACAGCAAAAATCACACAGGTGCCTCGTTCAGGTTTGTCATTATAGACAAAATCCAACTTCACAGGAATTTTAAGATGGGATGGCATACCAGACTAAACAACATGGAAAGTAAGTGGATCACAAATCTTGGTGCTTTTTTCAAACCAGGATTGAATGAATATGAAGTACATGATGGTACTTCTAGGCAATAATTCTATAAATATTGTACATATTCATGTGTTAGCTATAGATATTTGTACCCCTGTGATATTAAGACAGATCTCAAGTTACATATGGTCAGTCATTCGGGCTCAAACTATATAGTATATATTATATCTTATACATTCAGACTTTTAACTGAGCCTTGGCTAAAATACAAGCTACTTTATGGCTTTGTATAATATAATGTATTTGCATTTTTGCAACCAATGATTAATGTAAATTATTTCAAGGAACTCAGATTTTCATGTCTGATTAAATTTAACAAGTTTTACTATATGTGAGTTTTTACATGTTCCAAGCTTTGACTGTTCAAATTAGCAAGTTTATTTATGTCAGGAGTATACCACTTTAAATCAAGTGAATATAAAGAGTACCAGGATGTGATGGTGTTTTGTAAATCAACTTTTTGGAAAAAGAATATATAACATTGACAAAGGCTTTATCAGCCGAAACCGGTCTGTTACTTTTTATGGTAGGCAGCTTTTTAGCTACCTCCAAATAAAATTCAATTTATATCTTATATCTGCTGTTGTGTGTGCTGGTCCCTTTTGGTTTTGCATTTTTGGTTTGGACCGTGCACCACAGTCCACCGTGCGTGCCTTGCTTCTTTTGAGTTGCTACATTTGCAAAACAAACATCATCAAAACTACTAGATTAAAAGACGTAAATTTTGCTTGTGACGTAAATAGGACATGTTGGAGAGAGAGAGAGGTTTCTCAGAGAATTCCCATTCTCTGGAGCAGGCTTCCCCATCCATCTAAAGCAGAGTTCCTCCCAATCCCTATTTAACCACAACTTGGAGCAGTGGATGGGTAATTGGAAATTCATCCCTGGTCTGGTGCCTATATCTCTGATGGATAGAGGCAGTCAGTAAATTACCCCATATATAAATCAAATTTGAGTCACATTTGTGTTGCACGGCTAAGCTTAAAAGGGCCCTAGTGGTTGTTAGCCTGGTACACACATGCACTGTTGTTTACATCATCAGCAGTTCTTTTCTTAAGAAATATTGTGCTTTTTTCCAGTATAGTTAATTAATATATTAAACGTTTCTTATCACTGACTTGCATCTGTTTGTTAGAAGACATCAGATCTCCTCAGATGCAGTTTTTAGCTGCATTGCCATTCTGCCATGTTCTATTAAACTAGGTTGAGGTGTAATTTCCTCATAGCTGTCTAAAAATTCTGCACTGAATCTTATTAATCCCCTTTGCCTTATGCATCTTTGATTTTAGTTCTTTCAAAAGTATTTAACAGTGTAAAAGGATTAACACCCCTCTCCCAATTACCCAATGTTGCTGTGTGTAATACTGTATTTCTTAGTGTTGTTGCCTCACAGCAAGAGGTCCTCCCGTTCGATTCTCGGCAGGAGTGCGGGGAGTGCTTTCTGTGTGGAGTCTGCATTTACTCCCCGCGGTTGGGTGGGCGTTCTAAAGACATGCGTAAATGGGCATGCCTTCGTTGAAGGTCGGACGTCGAGCTGGCACCTCGGCATTCGTGAAAATCTACTGCCAATCATTAGTGGAACGGAGTTCCGCTGTGGCGACCCCTAACCAGGAAAAGCCGAAAGACAAACAACTTTTTGCAAATACTGGTTTAAAGTGTTTGTTGTTTTTTTTTTTTTTATAATGCTGCCTCCATTTACCCACCCACAGCTTTACTCTCCTCTCTGATTTTCATCTTAGCAAACTTAGCTCTAATGCTGTACTGTTATTTTGACTCCTCCTACTACCATCTGCTGTCTTTACTAAATGAAGCAGAGCTTTCCTGTTTAGATTAGTGAATGTTCATGCCCAGACATACCGTGACTTCATTTTATGAGCTTGGAAATGTAATTCATTGATGATATAATATATGATAGAAGAGGTGTATCATTTTGGCATCTGATCTGTTTCATATATCAATGACTTGAAAAGTGTTAGTTAATACTGTTTAATAAATATCCCATTTTAGCCTGTTAGTACTTTAGAATTCAGAGATCCATTTATGAATTATATGAGTATTGATCTGCATTTATTTAAAGTCTCTTTCTGAAAGACGTATCTGCAGATGTCAGTATGTCAGACTTCCTTGTATAGTGTTATGCACGAAGTATTCAAACTTGTTACCAAACAAAATGACCTCCATTGTCAGAAGTCAGTAGCAAGACAGTTGGAAAATGAACCACAGGGTGCTGCTGCAGTCTTGACTGTTTGATAATATGCTGGCTGCTTTTGTAATACAAATCCACTCATTATCAGCTGTCACTGTCATCCTCTAATTAAAGCCTCAAAAATTCCATCAGTGCATCTGGATTGCTGTGAACTCCTCACAGATGCATTTGTTAAAGCAGAAATGTGAGCCTTGTGTTTGTGTGAAGGTCATTGCAGGCATTTATTTGTGCTGCCATTATACCTTGCATGTCATAGCTTTTCAGTATCATATTGAGTGTTCAGAGGTGTTCAATTAGCCATCAAAGTAAACAACCATTTCTGTTTGTTTCATGCGGAATTGCCATTTAGGAAATGCATTAGACACTATACCCAGGGTATTAATGCCTTCAATGCCATTAATAAATCAGAAATAGAGATGTAATTGAGTTCCGTTGCTATGCATCTAACCTCGCAAGACATTAGCAACAACGGATGATATTACTTTTACTGAGGTGATAGAAGACTGATAAACTTGGTATATTTTTGTGGTTGAAACTTTCACAGCGTGCAGTGGGCAAATTATTCACTGAGACTTCACTTGGAAAATGTTTGTCTGCTATTCTTTAGTCATTTCATATTAGACAGCTGAGTTTCCAGTTGTCATTCATCAGGTTTTCCAGCAATTCAGTTTGTTTTTTGAATTGTATTTCATGGTGGCAGATAACATTCCTGTCACATTCCCATCAGCTGCTCTGAAGGTCATAATTTTCATACTGTAAACGCACGTGTTGATAGTATCTATCATTCATATACATTTTAAGCTGCCAGAATGAAGGACACAGGAAGGTAGTTAATATTCCTTTCCTTAATATTTTTTGATGAACAACTGTATTTTGACCATGTCAAGTAATTATCTGTGTCCCATGACAATGGAAAATTTAGTTGCCATAGGACTATTTAAACACCATTCTAAAAACAATAAAATTAACTAACACATTTAGAAAAATTAATGACTGCGGTGGTGGTGCTGCGGTAGCGTTGTTGCCTCACAGTTAGACGTTGCACATTCGATTCTCAGAGCGTCTTCTGTGTGTCGACATGTGTGAATGGGCGTTCCTTCGCTGAAGGTTGTGCGTTGGGCCCGGCAAGCCAGCACGTAAAAACTCTACTGCCAGTCATTAGCGGACCAGAGTTCAGCTGTGGTGGCCGAAAGACAGTTTATTTAGAAAAATGAATGTCCCCTTGCACAAGAGTTGCGGCTCGTCACTGGTGACACGAGTCTGAATAGTGGCCTACTTTATTACCTGATGTGTAGTAATAGGAACAATTGAGCAACCAAGACTAGCTTTCCTTCCTGGAGAGGAGTGCGGACACAAAGTCTGTTGTCTTTTGGTTCTTCATAGTGTGATTTCCAAAATTAAATCGGGCGCACAACAGTTGCCCTAGGTCAGGGACATGAGAGTGGTATGAGTGCATAGATCCCTAGAGCTGAAATCCTGCATGCACTGCATGCGTGGGGAGTTAGGGCAGGATAAGGGAAAAAATCTGAATTGTGTACAAAATTATAGTCACAGTTGTTTTTTTAAGTGTTCCCTCACTGACCTGTAACTTGGATGATGAAAGGCTGATTTCATCTGAAAGATGGGCTCACACACAGGGTACTTGTAGAATGCCAGTTGAATCCCAATAATACAAGCTTCTTAAAGAACACTGTTGTCCTTCCCTTGTCTCCAGCCTCTTCAGATGACCCCCCCCCCCAGTTACAATCTTAGAAGCATTAGCCACTCTAGTCCACTTCTTCATTGCCTCAGAACCAAACTTCATTGCACTAACCATGCCTTTTCTATCCTAGACCCCAAACTCTGGGAATCTCTCCCCATTAATCTTAAAGACTGCACATCATGCCAGTCATTTTATGCTTAGCTTAAAGATTACCTGAAGTCCAAGTCAGTTTACAAATGTTTTTCCTCTGAATACGTCACCTAATCCCCTAGTTTCCCCCTTCACCAGTCAGGCATATTAGTCGTTCTCACATTATTTCCCTACATGTGACATCTCTTCCCCACTGTATATACTTCAATTCTGTGTCCCCCTTCTTTACTTTTGCTATCTCTTACACTTGTAAGCTATCCCTAAACTATTTAACTCTCTTCTTCTTCCCTCCTTACTCTAGCCATCCTTTCCTATTGTCCCCTGTACTGTGCAGTGTGTTGTTACTGTTACTGATTCATTGCTATAGTCCTACAACATTTTCTTTGTATTCATAATACTTCTTGCTAACTTGCTTGTCTACTGAGGTCGAAGTAGGTCCATTTGGATCAGGGCTCTACTCTGGTTACAAAACTGAATAAATAAATAAGTGGAAGTCCATTGAGGAGAACTAATGGGTCTGTTTTCAGCATCAGCTAGGTCCAGAGGTCAGTTGAGTTTCAAAAACAAAATATTTTAAAAAATTGCAAACAAATGAGGGTTTCAAGGCCCATGCATTCTGTGCCACTGCACATAAGAGGCTAGTGCCATACTAACTACTAACATCTTTGTATTTCCTGCTGAGATTTGCTACCTGAGCCATGTATTTGCATCTTTTGTTTTTTTTTAACTAAATTTGCTTCACCAACCTCCAGTGGACCTCTCATTGCCATACCCATTACCCTTTCATTGATGACCACCTTTCTTGCTTTATTTTTTATTCTGTAGGCCTCTTGTTTTTGTATCCCTGTCCTCTAAAAGATGTTACTTAACTAACAACATACATATGCCCTTAAGATAGTAGAAGAGTGAACATCATACCTCCATACCATTAGACTTCCACCTTCTTATGCATTAAAAATGAAGTTCTTCATTCTGTACTTATAAGACTGCAAGTACATCCTTTGCATGTCATAGTTACCCTCTAGTTAGATGCTTCCACTATGTATAATCCAGAAGGCATTGGCTGTAGAAAACCATACCCAGGATATGACCTCACACTTGACTTACGCACTACTGATTCCAACTTCTCCAACATTGTGTTTTTACTGCCTACTGATTCCACCTTCTCCAATATCCTGTAGTTTTTTTTTTTACTTGATGCATGACCATCTAATTCTGTATATTAAATCTAAGTTGTCACATTTTAGAAATCTTTAATAATTTATGTATTCAATCTTCTAGGGTCTCCTTTTTTTCTCCACCTTAGAGTGCTGCCTAGTTGCCAGTTTTTGTACAAGCAACCCCCCCCCCATAAAAAACACCAGTATGTCTGCTTGTGTATTAATGCTGATATTAAGAAAAACAACCTAAGAATGTTCTTTGTTGTATACAGCCCCTCATCTTGCTTTGTTTTTTTTTTCCTGATGTAATCATTTTACTACTGTCCTTTTGCCCAATGCCAGGTGATTTATTCTACAGTGTTTGATGCAGCATGCCATTGAATGTGTTCCTGTAATACAGGTTACTGTTCTTTAGAGGTTATATTAAGAGGTGAATGTTAGCTAGGGTATGATTTAACCACTGTCTCGGTTCATCGGAGACACAGGTGCCAGACCACGGGGTGAATGTCCAGTTTCCCATCCACTGGTCCAGGTTATGCTTGAATAGGTTTAGAGACTAGCTTTGCTTCACATGGGTGGGAAGACTTTTCCAGGAATGGGAATTTTCTGAGACACATACTTGTCCCACCAGCATGTCCTGTATATATCGTAAGTAAATTTAAAGTCTTGTATCCAGTAGTTTTGACGCTGTTCTATTTGCAGATGTGCAAAAGGTGCATCAAAGCTGGTTCATGGATGCCTTATATGCAAGGCATAGATCACCTCTCAGCAGTCTGTAGGAAACAGTGTACAGAGTAGCAGCATTGAGATGATCTGCTTAGGACATTTTGTTTATTCCCTGTATTCTTTTTATGATGAACCTCAGAGGACGTTCCAGGTGCCTTGTCAGGTAGATACCGAAGGAGGCATTATATTCAATGACCTGGATGCCATCCCCTTCCTTATAGGTTGGGAGCCATAGAATGATTCTATTGCTACCTTAGACACATGTTGGTTGAAAGCCAGATTACTGTCTACATGCATCCCCAAGTCGCTAATTACTGGGGCTGCTCTTAGTAGTGTTTTATTAAGGAGATAGTTCCACAAAGTAGCCAACTTTCCAAAATATACTGTTATACATTTATTGGCATTGAGTTTTAAGCTATGGCTTTGGCACCAGTCACTTGTCTATGTTAGACCTTCTTATTTATTTATTTATTACATTTGTTAACCAGGTTCTGTCCGACTGGGCCAGAAGCCCGTTTTCAGCGGAGGTCCGGGGAGAAAAACTCCACAAGCAGTGACAAAGCTTACATTAATTATAATTAATATAATACAGTACACAGTATAGAATACAAAACAATAGTACACATGTATAAAGAGTCTGCAAGCTTAAACAGAGATACTAATTAGAAAGACTATTAAGTTAGAAATAGTAATCACAAAGTGTGCACAAAATCAAATCAAATCAGTGACAGTATGTAGAATATTAACAGTGATGAAAGGCATGGAGTTATTAACTATGTACAGAATGTCTGAAAAAAAATAATAAAAAATTCTGACAAATTAAAACAGAGTGCAGCTGTTATGGGACAGCAGAGTTAGTGCAAAGATGAAGGGAGTATATTTGGAGGTAAGATGTTTGAGCCTTAAGAGGATTCAATAACTGCCCCAGTTTTACAGTCATCTGCAACTTGGTCAGCCAGAGGCCTTTAAATTTGGCTTTGACTTTCAAGAAGTAGATGTCAAAGAGAAGGGGACCCACCATGGATCCTTGACCGACTCTGCTGGTGACAGGCCTCTTAGTGGAGGTCTTGTCCCCAATCATAACTTCTTGGGTCCTGTCTGTGAGCCGGTTGGCTGTCCAGCACGTTACATAAGGGGATATGCCTAATTCTGTGAGTATATTAATAATGCCCAAGTGCAGTATTGTATCAAATGCCTTGGTCAGGTCAAGGTAAGCAGTATGCACCGTTTTACTATTCCCTTTGTGACCTTCTCAAAGAAGACTACCAGGTTTAGTAGGTATATCCTGCCCTTGAAGAAACTAAACTGGGTTGATTCCAGTGTCTGAAAGTTTCCTATGCCATTATCAGTCATTTCCATGATAATTGTTTCCATGACTTTGTAGATGAGACTAGTCAGATTAATGGATATGTAGTTCCCAGGCTCCATTGATGCTCCACACTTGTGTAGAGAGGTAATAATTGCAGTCCTCCGTTCATGTGGCTGAGGGCAGTTAGGAGGGAGTTGGGGGTGAAGTTGAAGCTGAATTAGTCAGCCAGTAGTTTTGCTGTATCTTCCAGCTCCATGAATGTGGCTGCATTTACAACCAGTTCAGGACATTGGTGTGTGCTGCCTTTAAGGCTATGGGCATAGCTAAAGAAGACCTTATGGTTGTCCTTGGCCTGTGAAGCTATCTTACCCTCAAAATTGTCTGTGTTGGTCTTAATTTGTCATGTTGCTTGATGAGTGAGTTTTTATCTTTTGGGGTGTTGCATTTCCTAAGTTTAGCTATGGCTTTTTTTCTGCACCTTTTCAGTATTTGATACCACCAGAGTAGCTTGTTTTTCGAGTTTGATTTTGACTTCTGCTAGGCACCGCAGGCTCTATATAACTATTGACCTGGCTGTACAAAGTTTCTATGAACAGTTCTGCATAGGCTGCTATGTCATCTGAGTTTAGGCGGGCTTAAAATGTTGACAGTTCCTCACTTAATAGGAGGTAGTTTGCCTCGTAATGATTTCTAACTGCTATTGGGTTTACTGGAGTTACAGAATTGATTTTTGTCTTGAAGGAAACATCTGTGTTGTCTGACCTCACCAGAGCAATTGCGACACTGGAGAGGGCAGGATTCTCCCATATTTGTGAGTGCCAGGTCCAATATGTTTGTGCCTCTAGTGGGTGTGTACACATTCTGGTCTAGGGTATTTGTGTTAACAAAGTCAAGGAATCCTTGTGTCTGGAAATTTGAGGTCATGTAGGATTCCCAGTCTATGGATGAGTAATTAGTCACCCATGAGTATGGTAATCAGTTAAATAGTGAGTGTATCCAATAGGTCTAAGTGTGAGTTATGGGGGTTCCTGGGTCATGGAGGGTGACCTATAACTTGCTAGGATATGGTATGGGACTTTGGCAATGGTACTTTGTAGGTGGAGAAACTCCAGTGCGTTATTCTGTTTAATCAGTCTTGAGGTATACTTGCTATTTATGTAGATTGAGACACTGCCACCTTTTTTCTCTGTCTATACAGTTGCTGGTCTAAATGTGTGGAAAGCACTGAAGCCTTGTACAGGCGGGGTGCTCTCTACGTCTTTTAACCATGTCTCAGTAATGTTTGCATCCCTCAAGGTGAGGAGTGCTTGAAGGGAGTGGAGCTTATTGCTTAGAGCATTGAGCAATAATACCGTTAGATTGCATTTAATAGATTTTGCTGTGTTGGAAGTTAGCCAATTTGGCATTATGTAACAAAAAAAAAAAAAAGACTTAATGGGGGAGGACAGTGATTTCACCAATATTTGAAAGTTTAGACGGGCAAGTATAGACCATCCTTGGCAAAGCAATATGATCTGTTGACCATATCCTCTCTTGCTGATAAATATTGTATCCCCCTAGAATGACACCCGAATCAAAGCCAATTAAAGTCCATCATTTTCTTTTCACATTGCTGCATCCTCCTTGGTGAAGGTAGAATGCTGTTCATTGATATCAGCCATTTTCTTTAATTACTCATCTGTTTGTGTGACTATGTAATACGAGGCTGAGTCTCATCCTGACTGCACTCAAATGAATCCATACCGTTTTGATTTTGTTTTCTTCAGAGATTTCTTTTCTGTGTGACAATCCCACTGTGATTGAAACACCCCATCCTTTGGCTGTGTGATTTTGCACAGAAGCCTGACTTTTCAGGTAACCTCTGTGATTTCCCAATTTTTCTGCTGATGGTGGGTGGAGCAACACATCTGATCCTTTCTCTGTCTTACTGATTGTGCCTGAAATATAGTCTGTGTTTATTTCTGTGCTTTCCTACTGCATCTGGATTCAGCAAAGGGCAGGAACTTTATGCTGCTTTGCCTGGCTTATTGGTTACAGTGTCTTCTTCCTTCCTTCTACTTTTGGTGGTTCCTATACTGATTGTGGTAGCATGCTAATTACCTTTTTGTTGACTGCTTGTGGGTAATGTCTGTGAATTTTGGCATCTTGAATATGTTTAGAATACGGCTAAAGAAACCTTAACTGGGAGCTGGTGCTACCTAGATTTGCAGGTGTGATAGCCTTTGATAGAACTGTATTGTTTTCCCCATTCCTCAAATGAATGCTCTTATTTCCTCACCCTTTATTTGGTTGGGGTTTCCATTAACTTGGAGGACTTGTTTGACTAAAGGTTAGTTGCCTTTTCTTAATGTTCCTGCTCTGTTTTCATAGGTGTTCGGGGTCACCAGCTGCTGACTGGTATACTTCACATTGAAATGCTATGGTGAGTTCCTTAGTGCTTTCACTAAACCAGTGTGACTCCTTTTTCCTTGTCTACTCGGTGCTAGATAAGTTGTGACAGACTTGCTGTATCACCTGAGCTGCAAGAGAGAGCCCTTTGTTATGAGCCTTTTTTCAGAACATGACAAATGTCTGAAGATATATTGTATGAGTACAAATTGATCACACTGAATAATTCAGCAAAATGTGCTGTTGCACTTTCTCACTGTTACGCAACTTTGGGATTGGTATACCTAAGTTAAGGGCTATGGGAGTTGCCCCAACATGGAGGTGCCTGAAAACGTTTTTCCCCCCTGTGAAAATACTTTGTTTTTGGTTTGCTGAATGTATTTTTAGCTTAACCTCTTTGCAGTGTTTTTAGCTTAAACACTCTGCAATATGTGGCGTCACCAAAACAGACTAGGATCAACGTGAAACTTGTTTTTCCCTACTTCCAAGAACATCTCTTGTGCTGGATGGATTTTTTTAACAGATAATCTGTCAGTGGTTATTACAATTACAAGTTAATAATTTAGGTCCTTATTTTCTTCTCAAAAGATTGTGCTTATTGTTTGATTATTTATCAAGAACTGGAGAAACATGGAATGCTAATGTGTCCTGTGGTGTGGCCCCCTCCCCCCTTTCAAGTGCAGAAGCTGAAGACCATGAGAGAGTTAGCCACTGAGACTCTGGTGTTTGAGATAAAGAAGCCAGTAGAACACCTACTGCAAACAGACTTGCAATAGAGAATTCTCCTAAAAATCAAACATTGTAGTTGAGCAGTGTTAGTGGGTTCAGCAATTTCCACACTCAGCTTTGGTGCTGGAAAGATGGAAAGCTTTAGGTTCAGTCATTGTGCCAGATGCTTGGACTTGTATTCCAGTACTAGCATTGCAGTGCTGCATCGGAGGAGGGCTGCACTCCTGAGAAAATATACTTCAGATGAGACATTACACTAAGGTCCCGTCTATTTATGTTGACAGTAGCTAAGCTTGAAGTTGTGCTTATATTTGGCATTAATTGAGAGGAGTTTTACTTAAAAATAAAATGTTTAGAGAAAATATAAAAAAATACTTCTTCAGTTCCTACAATATCAAATGACAGAATGTATATATAGAATTGGACTGAAATAAATATCCTATCAACTCATTAAACACTGGCGTATATGTAAAAAATAAAGAAAAGCTATTGTAACCTAATGTCTAATGTTGAGGGTCCTTCTTGCTGGGTCGGAAGTCAAGTTGCTCATTGCAGTTCAGCATCTTTTTCTCTGATGTGCTTGAAAGGGGTGTACTTACCCTTTTGATAGTGCACACTGTGATGTCACATATCTTACTAGAAGAGCAAGCCTAGCCTCTGAACCTCGACATTTATTTTCTGTGGCTGACAGATTTGGGATCTTAATCCTGACTTCCATTATGGAAAATTTCCATGTTTGGTGCATAAAATAAATGATATTTAAAGTATCCATGTGACATCCACATAAGAAGTTAAGACTTGACATCAACATTGTCTGTATTGATTGGGATAGGAACATGGAATGTATCTGCTGTCCCTGATTAAGGCTAGACTTCCACAAATATTGGAGGGAGAGACTCCTGATGTACCTTGCTAGCAGGCATATGGTGGAGGTGGTTGAGTGTTCCCCATGAATGGATTAGAAAGAAGGCCCTGCATTCAGGCCTGTGTCTTTCCTAGGGTTCTGACTGGAGGACAGGTCCCAGACGGGCCTCCTGGATTTAAGCCCCACAGTCTTACAAATTTATTATGTGATGATAGGTTTTCCTACAAAAGAAAAGAAAAAGCAATTAGAAAAATAATAATTTGAAACTTGTATATTTTGAGATAATGCATTGTTTCCGCATAAGTAGACTGCTGCTTGTGAAAGAGCAGAACAGGTTACATTTCATAATGTATAAATGAGTGGATTGCCAAAGATTCACCCAAATGCATAATGTCACTGATAAATGCTTTTTGAGATTGATCTTGTTTTTACTAGGTGTCGCACTGCACATGCTCAGTGTAGCAAAACAAGTACTTAGTTTTTCTACACCTCACATCTTCGGTTTTGGGCAACAGGGTGGTAATCCTCCATTCCTTATGTAATATTTATTGCATTTTATTTACTTATACAGTGTAATTTAGAAATATTATCTCCTAGGTGTTCTGTATCCGCGGTGGTGTAATGGTAGCATTGTTGCCTCACAGCAAGAGGTTCTCCCATTCAATTCTCGGCTGGAGTGTGGGGAGTGCCTTCTGTGTGGAGTCTGCATGTCCTCTCCACGGTAGGGTGGGTGTTCGAAAGACATGCCTAAATGGGCGTGCCTTTGTTGAAGGTCGAACATCGAGCTGGCACCTCGGTGTTTGTGAAAATGTACTGCCAATCATTAGCGGACCGGAGTTCTGCTGTGGCGACCCCTAACCGGGAAAAAGCCGAAAGGCAAACAACAATCTCCTAGGTGTTCTGGGCATTGGTATGCAGTCCTGCATTATGCACACATCAAGTGGGCTCCCTTTTCTGGTCTTCAGATGCAGATCACTTGTAGTTCTAAAATGTGTATCTGGTAAGACTGTATTATCGAATATATACATATACCATATATGAGCATGTGAAATGTACTTTTCTTATCCGGTCTCTCAATATGAATTTAAGGCTTTTACTGTGTGAAATATTTCATGGCATCTACGTACTTGAGCTATTATACTCGATCTTAATCCGGTAACTCTGGAGATCAACTTACTGTCTACACTTATTCAGCTTTTGTGCACTCTGACTGCATAAGACAGTCGAATGCAGGCCAAGCGAGAAATGAGACTAGCTGAAGTTTCTACGTCTTGCCTTACTTCAGACTGATTTGCATCTGCACATTGGCCAATACAGGAAAACATAGTTTTATATACCTCAGTTCTTTTTGCCATCACTTTGCTGAGCAACAGGTTATCTTGTATGCCTCTTATGTGTTACTACCTTTTCTGGACCTTTATTCACTGGGTAGAGTTTTTTTTTGTATGTTACTATGCTAATGTTATGCTTAGGAATTCCTATAATATACTTAATTATATATTCAGTTCTTGTTTTCTCTTTAATATAATGTTAGAAGTATTATCACATAGCTGCTCTGTGCCCTGCAAACTTTAGTCCTAATAAAGTAACTACCATCAAGGCATACATTGCAATCTGTAGCTCAAAGTTCTTGCCCCTTACAGCTGCTTGGCTCCTCAAGTGACGAATGAGACTGAGGGATGCTTGTACGTTCTCCCTTACTTCCGTCAGGTTTATATCTGCACAGGGTCCACTATCTCCAAACATTTCTTTTTTAAATATACTTCAGCGCTTCTCACCCATTATTTTCTATACCTTGTGTGTGTCGTTACTTCTTCTGGACGTTCATTTTCTGGGCAGAATTAATATTTGCACTTGAGCAACAGAGTGGTAGTATTCTGTTCAGATTCTGGGCACAATTAATGTTTGCACTCGGGGAACAGAGTGGTAATATTCTGTTCCTTATGTAATATTTATTCTGTTTTACAACTAATCATTCTATGCTTTGTATTTTTATCTTGTTCACATTTTGTTTCTGTACATTTTAATTATCTGTAATTGTATTACTACTGCTTTTTGAATTGGGATGTGATTGTTAACTATGTTAAAATTTGTTCTTGTGTCTGTAAAATTTCTGGAGCTTTTCTCCTTGGGTCTCCACTGAAAATGGGCCTCCGGCTCAGTTGGACCAACCTATTTAACAAATGTCCAATAAATAAATGATAGTGAGAGCCAAAGCTATAAGCCATCCTCAGTCATCAACAACACAATAGCAAATTATGATTTATAGTTTGTAGATAATTCAGGTCCTTGTGTTGATCCCCTTATTTCTTAATCAGGACTTGATTAAGAGAACTTATAAAATGCACAAATGTAGACTTACTTTCCCATGTTAAAAAAGCATTGGTAGGAAAAAACATTTTCAGAGAAACAAATCTCATCCTGGACTTCACCAGAATTCATCAAGCACAACCAGCTTATCAGATTCCAGATGCTGACCTTCCAGAAGTCATGCTTCTGCTGACGCTTTGTGCCAGGATGGTGTCACAAGACATAATGGACACATTCTGACAAAGTGTCTGTGGTCTGTACAGAAAGTTCCTTCAACTCACTTTGAGTGTTCTAGTTTGAGTACAAAATGTTGCCATTTGTTGTTTGCACCGAGTGTCTAGCAACATGGTGGTTGATAAAACCTTACAAGAGGGGGAACCATGTTCCACTTTATAGATGTCAAGTCCCTTGTGGTCCCATGGAGAGAGTCCATGGAAATTCCCCTCTTGATGACATTTCCTAGTTAGAGATGACTATAAACAGTAAAATTCTTTTTTGATTCAGCTCGTGAAAATTATTTTTGTTTATGTTGGATTGGCCCATGTCCATTGTTGTTTCCCATATCTGTGGCAAAGGCATAGGAGGTCATTTGCTTTAGGATGCAAAAGAGAAACCAATCTCAGACCTACTTCTCCCTTCTGTGGTTGATGTCCACTAAACTCATCTTGGTGCTTTTTTTTATACCTGCGAATCAGTGACTGCAGGATCCACCATACAGGCATGGACCATCTCTGTGTTATACTTACATCTCCACCAATCATCTAGTGAACTGCCCTTTCCTGCAGCCAGTCGTGTACAGGTCCGATGATGTTTTTCCACTGCTGTGGTTTGAAGCTTACCTTTACTCCTCTATGACACAAAGGAAGTGATCATCCTTAGAAAGATGCTATTCATTAATTAGCTGTAGATGGTGGTAGTCTCCCTGATCGTAAAGTCTCTGTAGACAAAACTGCTTCTGAAGCCCTTCCTCCTGTTTAACCGCCAGTCTCTTTGTCAGCCAAGTCAAGGGTTGCATGCAATCATGACCCAGAGCAGAGAGAAAGTACACATCTAGTATAGGACCATAGGAGGAGGAGGCATCAGCTTCGTTGTAAATGTTTATTATATGGATCACTGCTGCACTATCGTTAGCCAGATTGTTTATCTCCTGCTAGGGATGTAACAGCCAGGCAGCTTCTAAAGATTCATGACACTTTCCATGTGCTAAGCTGTTAATCAGCTCGAGCTGAAGTGGCTAAAAAAATTCAGATTTCAGAATCAAGCCCTTCAGACCTTTCCTGCTGCCAAAAAGCATTCTTCTTGTAGACTTTTAAAGAACAATGGCAGGCTAACATTGCTGCAGTGCTAGGCAGATGTGTTACCTTTGAGGGGAAAAACTTCCACTTTTCTTTTTTTTAGACAGAATTTATACCTTTTCTTTAAATATTAATTTTAAAAGCTCGAAAATGTATTTTAAAAACTGCAGTTGGACTGTTGATTACTTTTGAACTGGAGCATCACTTTTTAACTTTGTACTAAAAAGTTGTTAAAACTAATTTTAAACTACTATTTCTTAAGTAAAAGTTGAGTTAGTTTACTTCTGCTGGCAATGGTAAGTGTTTTAAGTGCTTGTTACTGTTTGTATGAGGGAAAAGTTGGTTTGTTGGTAATTATCTGTTTGCTGACTACTGCTGCCAGGCTCCCCAGGATTCAGCCATCCTTTTTGGCTTAGCCATGGAACAACCTTACAGGTTCCTTGTTTCTTCCTCCTTTCAGTAACAACATGAAAAAAATTACCAAACAGCTTTTACCACCACAGCAGGCTTCTAAAGTGCCTCAGTCCCTGATTTGTGAATCTGCTGTGGCCAGACTGGGTCCTTAAACCATTCATCTTTTCCCCTGTCTTCTGCTGGTGTAGTCCATACAGCTGTTATGATCTGAGATTTAGACAATCCTCTGTGGCCATTAAAGTGCCTTTGACAGGCAAGAGAGAGCTGCTCTTGTTGGTCATTGGAGAGGAGCCAAAAAAACTATGCATATCCTTATGGAGGTTTTTTCTGGCAATAGTTTAGACTCTTTATTTATTATTTATTGACATTTGATTACCAGGAAAGTCTGAATGGGGTAGAAGCCCATTTTCAGTGGAGGCCCGGGGAGAAAAGCTAGAAATTGTTCCAAAACATTTGATAATTTTACAATCTTCAAAAATAAAACAAAAACGTCTGCAGTTTAAATAATTATAACAAATTAAACACAATATAAAAATATTGGTTAAGAATCGATACATAGGTATGCGACAATCATTTAATATTTAGAAAATTTTAGACAGTTTGTAGAGAAATTAAAGGTAAGTTAGTCTAATACAAATAGGATTTGCAGTATGAAGAGAGGGAAAAACAGACGTATGGTATATTTAGAGAGAAAGTCATGGAAAAAATTGGAGAGCAGTAAGAAAGTAAGTGAAGAGGTGAGAGTAAGGAGGTATAAGGAATGAAAAGGTACTTGTTCACATTTAGGGATATAGTCAATCCTGGTTTTGAGCAAGAACAAAGCCAGATTTTAGCTAGGAAGTCTTTCAGAGTGGTTTTGAAAGATGGGAGGGGGAGGGAGGGTGTAGCCCTGATGAATACACAGGTAAGGAGTTCCAATCCTTAGCAACCTTGTATGAGTATAGACAATGCCCGGCAGATTTCCTAGTTAGGAATTTTTGGTCACTGGATAGCAATGACCAACTGAGAACATAGCTGTGTGGAATTTTTTAGTGTTGGACAGGCAAATTAATAATTTTATAGGCGGTAAGAAGTTTTGTATGTTAGTTGATGTGGCAGTTCTAACCAATTTAGGCTTTTCAGTGCTATACAGTGGTGGGTTCTGAAAGGGGTATGTACTACAAATTTAGCAACTTTTGTTATAGCATTGTTCAAGTTTTAATTTTTGTGTAGCCTGGAGGTTAGTAAAGATTGGGAGCACCATAAAAAAGAGCGGGGAGGAGATAAGTACTAGCAAGTGTAGTTTTAGTTGCGTCGGTGAGAAATGTTTTTGGCTCTGTAAAGCATTCCTAGTTTTTGATGATTTTTCTTATGCAATTTTGTATATGCAGTTTGGATGTAAGATTATCATCAACTTTTACCTGTAATAGCTTGCTATGAGAAGTGACTTCAGTGGTATTATCAAGAGAAAGGACTTCAAATTCTGTTTTGTTTTTTTCATGAGGGGAGGATTTGGGGGGAAAACTGTAAGTTTGGTCTTTTTTGGGTTGAGCATGAGTTGAGTTACAAAACCATGCTTCAGTGGCCCCACCCTCAGGACAGTTTTTTAGCCAGAACAAATCAATTAACAAAGAGCTGCAAGAAGAACAGGTTGTCTGTCATTTCGACTAAATAACTGGCATATTCAGTATAGGCTACTGATCAAGCTAAAGGGGACAGTGTCCAACCTAGTAGGAGGTCCTTAGAGTGCACGGACTATTTCTCAGAGATTTTCAATCACAGAGCAGGCATGTATGCAACTGATTAAAGTTAATATGACTTGACCGTAGAACCCTCACTAACTCGATTCAAAAACAAACTCAAGAAGTACTTCAAAGCTCATTGGTTATGTCCTTGCACTAACCCCGACTAGTGACTTCTCTATTACTTGGGTGCCTTACCTTCAACTATTTCTAACTTTTTTCTATCACACCATTTCAGGAAGGGTCAATTGTATAACTGCTGCTCAGTGTGTCTTAAACCTGAATGTAATGGTATGTATATATAACTTTGAAAATAATATTATGTTTTGTAAAGTGTTTTATAATACGTTAGTACTATATGTGCTAAATGCTGGTATTGCTTATGACTTAATCTGCTTAAAACTAGCATTTACTAAATGTTCAATATGTATTATTATCTTGGAGCGTTAAAATGGACATGCATCCAGTCGGACTATCCCGGTCAACAAATGTAAAATAAATAAATAAATATGCAGCATGGTTCTTCATGATAAATATGCTTACATTAAACAGTGACAAAAAAGTCTCAGTAAACTTGTAGGGCCTTATGGCAGAGTTCCTGCAATATAGAGGTCAGATGCAGTGACCGCATCCTCTGAAATGAAAGGGAAAAAACATTACTAAGCTGTAAAATTATATTGAGGCAATAAAATTAGTACTTATACAAAAGTAGATGAAGGACGGACTACAGTAAGTCAGAGCAAGAGTATACAGGGGAAATATAATGGCATGATGGTAAAAAAGTGTATGCATGTAAGCTGAAGTAGTTTTAGTAGGAAGTAGTCTGATAGAGAACCGTAGTAATGCAGTGTAAATATAGAGCTGTACTGAGCAAATTATCTGAACATGGCACACACTGATATGCACATTATAACACTGTTACTTAGAAAACATTTATGGGATTAACCAGTACTTCAAAACAGTGTAATATATATATATATATATATATATATATATATATATATATATATATGTGTGTGTGTGTGTGTGTGTGTGTGTATATATATATATATATATATATATATATATATACACACACACACACACACACACACACACACACACCAGAACACCAACAGCTCATATTACATACATGTTTGTTTTTTAAAGGGAAACACATACAGCATACATAAAGCTTATCCAGTCTAAATGAAAGTGTAAGAAGTGTAACACACTACTGTCATTTTACAGTTTTACACAGTCTTAGAACAAATAGAAATGTAATAACATTTACATTTATTTAACAATAATTTAACGGACACCACAATGGTGCAGCGGTAGCATTGTCGCCAAACAGCAAGAAGTTCTCCGGTTCAATTCTTCGCTGGGGTGCCTTCTGAGGAGTCTGCATGTCCTCCCTGCTTTTGAGTGGGTTTTCTCCGGGTGTTCCCATTTCCTCCCACATTTCAAAGACATGCATCTGGAACATTTCTCTCTGGGACTCCACTGAAAATTGGGTTTGTTCCAAGTCAGACTTTCCCGGAAACAAATGTTAAATAAATATAAATAATAACACATGACACACACCTACCTGCTCCATGAAGGAAGGTAGTGTAAGAGGAGAGAACACGGAGGTGAATTTAGCAATACATTCTACTACAGTGACAGTCCCACCTTCAGGTCAGTTTATAGCCAAAACAAACCAATTAACAAAGAGATACAAGTAAAACTGGTTGCATGTCATTTTCTGAAACTAAATAACTGGCATATATGCAGTATATTCTGCTGGTCAAGCTAAAGGAGACAGTGGCCAACTTAGTAAGAGTTTCTTAAAGTGCACAGACTATTTCTCAGAGACTTTCAATCACAGGGCAGGCATGTATATAACTGATTAAAGTTAATATGCAGCAAGGTTCTTCATGGTAAATATGCTTACACTAAACAATGATAAAAGTCTCAGTAAACTTGTAGGTGTAGGGCCTTGTGGCAGAGCTCCTGCAATATAGAGGTCAGATGTAGTGACCATAGGCTGTGCAGTATGAAGAAAGATTATGACTGAGTGATCCTTCCAGTTTGCCTGTTTCTGGGAAAAAAAAAAGAAATTCTTCATTTTCTGAAGTGATTCAAAATTCTGAACCTCAAAATGATTTTGAAAGGACAGATTATTTTTTGTCTCCCCAGGTTTCTGTTCACAGTTTGCATAGAGTGCAGCTTTGGTCAGTCCTTTTGAAGGATTCTCTTTCACTTTCTCTGAAACTATTTCTAGATTGAATCAATTGTTTCAGTGAGAAGTAATGATGTTTCTCCGTCCCTATGAAAATATGTTGTTGTATCTTTCGGCTTTTCCCGGTTAGGGGTCGCCACAGCGGAACTCCGGTCCGCTAATGATTGGCAGTTGATTTTTATGTGCTGAATTGCCATCCCTAACGCACAACCTTCAACGAAGGTACGCCCATTCACGCATGTCTCCACAGAAGATGCTCTAACTGAGAATCGAATGGGAGAACGTCTTGCTGTAAGGCGACAATGCTACCGCAGCACCACCACCGCGGATTCCCTATGAAAATATGATTTATTACAATTGTAATTTCCAGAACCTACACGGATTCCCTATGAAAATATGATTTATTACAATTGTAATTTCCAGAACCTACAGAAATTCTTCCTGTTCTTTCAGCTTTGGCAAATGCTTTTGTCACAACCTGCAACTTGCCTGGTAGCCAGCCTGCTTGTTCCACCAAGGGTACACAGATAGATTGTGTTAAGTTCCTCAGTCTTTTAATTTTTTGTACTCTCATCTCAGATAAGACCCCACAGCTATTGCTTTAGTGAATCCACCTGCTGCTAAACATTTGGTTAATACTAATCCCTGTCCTTCTGGCAAATATTGGAAGGCTTTTGATATATTTGGGGAAAACGTGTATTTTCCTGAAATACTTTTAGGATTTTCATTTGTCTAACTTCTATGTTAAAGTTTATGCTTGCCTCTTTTGAGAATATGAGGCATGTTTTGGCATCAGTTTCATCTTCTGAAGAGAAATCTGTTTTGTATAATTTAGGTGCTTCTGCATACCTCTCAACTGTCCAGATTTACGCAGACTGTCCAGAATTTTGGCTCTTATTTTTGGTCTGTTCCTCATAAAATTTGTTTTTTTGGCAAATCACTAGGATGACCTGAGGATTGAAGTCACTAAATAATGACATCCATTTGCGTTTCAGACTTCATATCCTTCAGAAAATGTATGTTGAAACAAACCCTGTTACTCTAGCAACTTTTTAAGTTTATAACACCACTATCTAAAATTTGTCCCTATTTTTGGGCCTTTGTCCCCCCCATTTTGTCAGGCTTCGTCCAGATTTCTTGGACTAAGAGGTCGAGAGGTATGCGCTCTGGGTCTCTTGTGGCTATCCACTGTCTGAAATGGATAAATGATTCTGCTGATGCCACCACCAAGGCTGCTGCTACAGGAACTATTATGAGAAGGTTTGCCTGGTTGCATTTTCAAAACCTCACAGGTGTTAAAATGTAATGTCAAATTCTTCATAGGATCAAGAGTTAGTTTTTGAACCATCTGCTGCAGAGGCCCTTAAAAGGTGTGATGAGAGAGGTAAGCTGATTCAAAGGCTCTCTTAGATTTTATTAGCTGTCTCTCTTCAAATTTGCCAAGGGATTTAATTCTTCCCTTACAACTTTCTTTAAAAAAAAAACAATATAAACAGACCCAGCAAGTTGCTGGTAAGCAAAGCAATTGCATGGAGGTTCCAAACAGAAATCAAGACACAACCCCCCCCCCCCCAGAGCAAAGGACAGTTTAATAAGTCTGAATGACTGTATACAAGAATTCCCTCTCCCCTCCCACTCTGGCAATTCCTTAATCCTTCCAGAAAGGAAGCTGCTCTTATTTTTGTCTCTCTTTTATGTCAGGTTGTGGTTATTTTCCTAACATTGTCCTTGTTGGAGCTTCAGCCTCACTCTCTTTGTTGGCATGAAAGCTCTGAAGGGATTGGCACCCAAGACTGACTTTTTAGTCTGCTCAGCTTGAGCCAAGTATCACTTTGGGTGTAGGGAAGGTGTCCTGGAGCTTTGGAAGCTGGTCGCCTATTATATCCTTAGCAGAATATAACCCACATAGCTAAGGTTACTTCAGCTGTGATCATTCAAACATCCACTGTTGTTGTAAGTTTCCTTACATAACTGTATTTTCCACAATACGTACAGAAATTCCAGACATGCAAAACCATCTGAAAATTGTTATAAGCGTCCCTAAATCAGGAAGATTTCTAATCTTTGGTTCCTTTCTCATCTGTAAGAAGTCCTGGGATGCGAGAACTGTTTTGGATTTTTGACCTTCACAGCAAATTCATTAACGAGCCTTTCTTTATAAAAACATTGCAGGGGTGTCTCTTTCAGAAAACGTTTTTTTTTTCCCAACTAGGTGTCTGTGCTACCTGCTATTGTAAGTACACTGTGGAAAGTACAAGTATTTGTTTTTCTTTACAAGCTTGTTTTAAATTTTACTGATTCAGTTCACTTCAGTACCCTGGATTTTCACTTAGTGATCGTCCTGATAGGAGCAACTCTGTGCAATAAGAGATTCTGTTCTTTGCTGAAGCCTCTAAAGTGTCCAAACGTTTGCAGAATGGCCAGATTTTTGCCACATATTTTTGGCCTGTTCCAGATAAAATGAATGTTTTTCTTGCAAATCTTTGAGGATTTTACTTATAAAATAATGACAAACATTTGAGTTTGGCTTTTATCTCCTTCAAAGAAATGCATGCTAATGCAAAACCTATTATTGTAGCAACTTTCTACGCTTACAGTGATCCCTGATTTGGGACCTTTATCCCCCATTATTTTTGGCTTCATTCTGAGTTCTGTACTAAGAGGTTGAGATTTTGACTGACTGGATAACTGGCTCTGGACACCTGTGTACAGTCTAATTTCTTCACATTAACATGCAGTTATCTGGTTGTGGCCAGGTTGGCAAATGATTGCAGACTAGGGGCAGTCATTGAATCCCCAAATAATTTAGCCATCCTACAGGAAGGTTTGTCCCAAACAAATAACTGGTTCCAAAATCATGGACTGAAACTACTACTTCTTCTTTCAGCTTTTTCCCCGGTTAGGAGTCGCCACAGTGGATCACCTGTCCGCTAGAGATTGGCAGTGGAGTTTTGCAGTGTCGAGTTGCCAGCTCAGCGCCCAACCTTCCACAGAAGGCACACACACTCACACCTAGGGCCAATTTAGAGTGTTCAATCCACCTACAGCATGTCTTTGTGATATGGGAGGAAACCGGAGCACCTGGTGGAAACCCACATGACCACAGGGAGGACATGCAGACTGTGTCCTTTTGATGCCACAACCCTGTGGAAGAACGAGCAGCAACACAAGGGATGATTTTAGGTTGGGGGTTCAAAGTATGTATGAAGTAGTGTTAATCTCAGGATCATGTTCTCAAAAGGGAAAAGGCATAGTGGTCCCTCAGTGTTGTGGGTCGTTTATCCCCTGACCATGGGAGGGGCTATGGCTTGCATCATATGCCATCTTTTCCAGAATGCGATAAGGGCACAAACCACCAGCATGGCTGCCTGAATTATGGCTTTTCTTTGATGGCCCTTGCAATCCCTAGTACAGGCAAGTGAATGGGCTCTAGTCCAGTCGTGGATGGTTTGATGGTCAAGTAGGCATGGAGGCTAAAAGCAAGTAGAAAAAAATACTAAAAGGTATAAGCAATTTGAAAGTTTACACGTCTGGGATAACTTTTGACATAAATGAGGTGCAGCAGTCACTGTCATTCGTGATGAGTAAAAGTTTGAATCACATTATTACCTACTCCTTGTCATGATTTAAGTGTTTCTCACCTCTCACCCACCTGCTTTAATGTCAGGAATCAGTAAGGTTCAGGCTTATCTCATTACTAGTTCTGTGAACTTTACATCTTTTTTTTTTCTTTGAATTTGTTCTGTCTCAGCAAGCAGATTGGAGAGAGTAAGAAAAGAAAAGAGAACAGGTTGTCAGTTGCCAGCTAGATAAATATGGTTCCGGATGTATGTGATATTTCCATTTTTAACCAAGCCTCACTTTCACTCAAAATATATTTTTATTTTATTTCTCAGGAAAAAAAATAAACTTCTCCATCTCCACCTAAGGATTAATGAATTGTTAAAATACACACACAGCTACTGTGGGTACCTGCTTATATTATGGCAGCTGCAGGAAAGGGTAAGATAAAGCATTAATTTGCCATTTGTTCCTCATTTACCTACCTAATCCATGCAAGGGTCACGGAAGCTGCAGATTGTCTTAGCATTGAGTGGGTACAAGACTAATTCTGGATGGGATGGCAGTCCTATGTTGCAGGACAAAGACACACTTCCTCATACACACACCAAGACAAATCTACTAGCAATTTGGATGCCCCCTAGTTTACATAATGTGTCTGTGGGATGTTAGGGAATACAGAATATACTCAGTAAAGGCTCATTTGTACAGGAGGAGGTAATGCAAAATCCACTTAAGGTATCCCGGCCAAGACCTGAACTGGAGAAACAAGCAATGCAAAAATCAGTGCATCACTTTTCCAAGTTTGTCTATGGAGCAAAGACAAAGTCTCATGGAATTGTGTTAGTGGTGCCCTCTGGTGTCCTTGATATGTTGTGTATCTTATACTTTACACTTTTATCAGCCTGCCAGGGAAGTTTACTAATTGCATACACATGGGTTGAATCTTAAACTCTATACAGTGTGTGACTGGAGTTGAAGTGTATGAGAGTGGTTGGGTAAATGTGAAGAAAATGGTTGCTGCTGGTGGAGGTTGAATTCTATATAGTGTGTCAAAGTTGGATTTCTTCAGGGGAGCTTTACTTTCCAAGAAATGTGGTGACCAGAGATGATGATTTTGTAGGTAGGAGTAGTTCACTGTCAAATCAGTTTTTGTGAGTGGTGTTTTGAATAAAAAAACACAAAACAAAGTATGGATTTAAAGAACTTTTTAATTTTGAGGGTCTGTACCATCATGGAAGGAATGGGGTGTGGTTTTGCTCTTGTCAGAATTAAAAAAAAAGTTGATCTGATGTTGATCTTCGTTCATTCATTACTGATGGGTTTTGGTTCCGTCTTTGGAACCGAGCCGGCCTTATAACAAGCTAGTGCCAGCCAAAAACTCTCGAGCTAAGCTTTACCCATAATAGTGCCCTTCTCTTTGTTACCTCTGATCCCATTTTCCACGTAGTTATCAAGACGTGTCAAGCAAGCTCTCAGCTAAGTGATTAGAAGTTTTTCTATCAGTCTAAAAATATGTCGGTGGTTTGGTATATCAACAAACAAGGGGGAACCAAGTCCTACCCATTGTGTCAAGAGGCCATGAATATTTGGCAATGGGTGACAGCTTCCAACCACTTTCTGATAATGCACATTCCCAGGAATTACAACGTGATTGCAGACAAATTGGCCAGATGCATCCTTCTGCCTCACGAGTGGTCCTTCAATTCAACCATAGCGGCGAAGATCTTCAGTCGCTGGGGCCAGGCTTGCTGCGACCAGTTCGGCTCTCCAGCAAATCACAAATGCAGCAGCTGCTTTGCCTTAACTCTCCCACAGGGGGATTCTCCGTGGGATGCTGTAATACACAGTTGGCCCATGGGACCCGTTTGTGCTTTCCCTCCCCTTCCCCTGATCCTACAGTTTGTAAAGAAGACCCTTTGGTTGAGAAGCAGAGTAATCCTTATTGCACCCTACTGGCCCCGAAAAGTTTGGTTCCCCTTCCTTTGGCCTCACCTAGTACACCAACCATGGATTCTGGATCCAGCTCTGGAATTACTGTCGCACCTGCAGGGCTTGATACATCCAAACTTATCCAGTCTCAAGCTGACAGCTTGGTTTTTCCACTTCCAGTAAATGCCAGGCAAAATAACCTTACCTCTCCTGTGCATAACATTCTTCTGGCTTCTCACAAATCATCTACCAGGAAAATCTATCTTCACAAGTGGAAGATATTCCTTATTTGGTCCCAACAGAAAGAACTAGACCCTTGCTCAGCCCCTGTTAGTGATGTATTGGATTATTTGTCAAGCCTTCTTCATTCAGGAGTGGCAGCCTCCACCATTCGAGTACATTTGGCTGCTATTTCAAACTTCCACAATGGATTCCAAGACTCATCCTTAATTTCTCATCATCTCTGTAAAACCTTCTTGAAAGGGGTCTTGCAGATCAGACCACCCTTCAAAGGACCGATCGAACTTTGGAGTTAAACACTAGTACTTCAATCCCTGACACGATCACCTTTCAAACTTGCTGCCACTTGCAGTATAAAGTTCTTGTCCTGGAAATCTCTATTCTTAGTAGCCATCACCTCAGCAAGGCGCATATCTGAGCTTCAGGCCTTATGCATAAAACGCCCTTACATGGTCTTTCATAAGGACAGATTATCACTCTGGACTAACCCTTCTTCCTGCTCCAAGTTATTTCAGAATTGACTATTAGACAGTTGACCTACCAG
Source organism: Protopterus annectens (assembly GCF_019279795.1). Taxonomy (NCBI): domain Eukaryota; kingdom Metazoa; phylum Chordata; order Ceratodontiformes; family Protopteridae; genus Protopterus; species Protopterus annectens. The sequence continues at coordinate 1,949,047,363 of NC_056729.1, read as the reverse complement.
TCTTTTTTCCAAACTTCTCAAATAAAGAAGAATACTGCCTTCATTTACTGGATGTACATACACAGTTAGGATTTTACCTAGACAGAACCAAATCAGTATGTAAATTTGATCAGTTATTTGTTTCCTATTCAGGGCTAAAATTGGGAAACTCTGTTTCTAAGGTAACTCTACTTAAATGGTTGAGAATTTGTATATGCTTTGTCTACTGAGCAAGGTCGTAGCGCACTCAACAAGATCTGTGGTGACTTCTATTGCCTTTCATTCAAGGGCTTCAGTGGATGATATCTGTGCAGTTCCAACATGGGCTACCTCAGATTCAGTCCAGAAGCATCTTCCCTGTCTTGCATGCAACTGTGATGCCCCTGCACTGGCCGAGTAATCAAGGAGCCTCAATCCTCATGACTAGCACCAGTGAGGGATGTACATATTGGGAGGATGACAAGTACATAAACACTAAAGCAAAATTTCCATTAAGAGCATGCAGAGATCACAGTCAGTCTAGGGCTGGTTTCTCCCTCTTTCTCCAGATGCCCAGTAAGATTCACCACTGGCACAGCTAGCGATCTAAGCCGAGCTGTCAAGCCAAACTATCCAGCAATCCTCTGTCCAACCAGTGCTTCGTGTCCCTGTCCAAGTAGCTGACACACACACTTTCAGATTTGATTTCTATACACACACACTCCTGGGAAAGGCTGGCACAGGTTTACTAGCTATGCCCCCTTCTTCCCAGACTAAAATGTAGTTATCACTGCCACCAGCCAGCTCTTATCAACTACTTTTAAGGCACTTACCAAAGGGTGCCCAATCTTACTGTGTAATGCTACTATTATCCAAATAGTAAGTGTAACCAAAATTGTCAAGGCTATTTGAGTGGCCTGTACAGTGTCACCAAATATCTATGCAGGTACACTAAGAGCTTAAATATCTCTAAACAAACTAGCCACAATTAAAAGGTTTAAATATATTTAATGATAGTTAATAAAAGAACAAGACAATATTCAAACAACAGTAACTACAGAGTTAAAAATCACAGGAAATATTTTAAAACAAAATTCCAGGACAGCCTCACATAAATTATTCAATATGTACACACTACTAACTATTTTTTCTCTCAGTAATATTCATTGAAATGTTCGTGTTTTTCTTTTTGAACCTGTATCTACTAGAAAACTGTATGGAATACTACTTTGCATAGACTAACTGGAAGATCTGTATTCTGCATCTTACTGTATGTATGCTGTTGCACTATCTAATTATTGTATATTATTTGTATTTCTGAAGAGCTTTTCTCCCCGGGTCCCTGCTGAAAATGGGCTTCTGGCCCAGTCGGACTTTCCCAGTAAACAAATGTAAATAAATACAGAAAACATTTAAGCTAATCTGTACTTTATTCCTATCTATATCTAAGACAGATCACTGTACCCTGGTTACTTACTGTTAGCAGGGCAAGTGCCGATGAGAGGATTTTTCCAGGTCCAAAGACAAATGCAAAATGCACAGACTCACTCTCTGAGATAGTTCTTAAATTAATGATGCACATTACTGCTGGGTTAGCTTGGATGACATCACTCTTTGTCACCTGCCTTCAGTTCACAGGCTAACAGAAACTTAGAATTTAGCACCTCTGTGTCAGAGGTACATATCTCTCAGACTTTTGCCTAGAAATGGAAGTCATAAAACAGTTAAACACTTTTGCATTTGAAACCTAGTAATTATTTCTGTTTCAAGACAGTAGGAAAGCTTCCAACTGTAGACATTGTGTCTGCTGTGAGCTGAAACAGAGATAACAGAATTGTAAAACAATTTCCACTTATTTTCTTGAGGTTTTGCAAGTTAACTCTGTATGTTCCAACTTCTACCATTAAAACACACATCTGCATTGGTATATAGTTTATACACATTTCTGCTCTTTTCCAGCAGGGTACATTGTGGTTACATTCTTGAAGCTCAGTACATAACATACAGTTCAACACACACTTCTGCACCAGTAGTTTAATATACACATAACATATAATTTTCTTACATTTGTAAGACAAGTCTATGGATCATATTAATATTCACAAATGACACATGATTATTTACAAAATTCCAGATAGCTGGGATGGCAGTATTTCAGTTTGTCACAACAGTAACATTAAAAGACATTAGCCATGATATCAAGTATCCACTGCCTTCATTAAGTTTGGACAGAGGACTGCAGACTTGCCATCATTTAAGCAGTGCGGTGACCTCTTAAAACAGATATGGGCCAAGTCCTACCAGATGCTTCTGGCAGTGCTTCTCCTAAAAAGGAGCAATTATTTTGATCAGGAGTGCTTCAGAACATTTTTTTGTACCTGTTAACATTGTCCTCAATTAAGAACATTGTTTCTACAGTGCAGCTACATCACTGAGTGGTTTATCATGTCTTATAAAAATAATTTTCTGTGTTGTTGCCAAACGGCTCCAGCAGTTACCAGGGCTGCTGCTTCGCTGGCCTTTTAATAACTGTCAGACAAATCTAAAGTCCCCTTTCTCAGACTAGCATTAATTGAAAGGCCCATTTCTTTATCTTAACTTCCTTCACTGCTGATGTCCTGCGGGTCCTTGGGTTACTGGCTTGACTAACACTGACCGCCATTTGCCCACAGTTTTACTTTTTCATCAGCTACTAAGCTTTTGGCTAGGGTCATTTCGGAATCCATTTCCATGACCTCTCTTGCTATATAGGAGAATATTTTCCAGAAGTAGGAATTGACTCATCCCTTGCATAAGAATCTGCTAGGTGTTCCCAGAACAGTCTCACTAGGGTGCCATCTGACCCAACACATAGTCAAGTGATAACCATAGTTCATCATCTCTGTTGATGTATATGTCCAGAGTGGTTGCATTGTATTGCACAGAATTTCATTTCACTGAATCACAACTCCTAGACAAATGTAGAAGTTTATAGACAGTCACTGCAGGTGCAGTTCACATTTGTGCTCCAGCAGTAAATAACTGTGCAACTGTGGATTTGATAAAGTTGTGTAACAAGGATGTGAAGGACAAAGCCTCTCCACATGGGGTCCAAGTGGAGAGATATGGGCAACCAACAAAGAACCAGCAAAAAAGCAAAGCCAGTAAATCATCCAAAAATGACAAAGGATTTTGAAAGATGATACGGGGTCTGAATGGGGAGATGATAAATCTGCAAGCAAAGGAGAGTAGTATTGCCGGAATTTAATTCATCCTCAAGTCTTGGTATGTACTTTCAAGAGGTGGACCCTGTTTTTCACAAACTCTCACCAGGACAGCACCGATATATAGACTGTAGTTTATATAGCATATATCATGGACAGAAGAAGTTTAAAAAAATAAAAAGATAGCTGGGTGCACAAGACCCACTATAAAAAAGTGCCTAATCCTGGTAGGTGCCAGGATTGGAAAAAATGACAGCGTAGAATCCTCAAGACATGGAAACATTCCTACAATGGGGCAAGGCGAGGCTCAGGGCAAGGATGTCCCCCACCCACTGTTGTAGAAAGTAGTAGTCCACAAAAAGTACAAAAAAATGATAGGCCAAAAAAGAGCCATCAGAATGGTAGAGTGGACTATTGAGGTTAAGAAATAAATGATGTATTTTTACTATTATGCAAAAAGAGAAATTAGAGGAAAGAAAAAAACTTGCACATACTGTCAGAGGCTTCAAATAAAAATGTGTGTTTGTTAATATAACAGATTTATGAAAAATATTATATAGCTCAAGAAGCCTTGAGCCATTTGAACAAAATCTAGAGATTTTTGAAAGGTATAAAAAAGACATAAGGACATGGGAAAGAGAGAGTTCTGATATGGTGGAGTATTTAGGAAAAGCAGAAAGCCAAATTAATCAATACAAAAAAGCAGCCCCGAAGATATCTAAAGAGAAATACAGAGAAAGACATCCAGATATAGATAATTTTACAATATAAAAATAAGATCACAAAGAGGGAACATAGAACAGAAGATTAGAAAAGTAGAAGTTAAACATTAGAAGCTGAAGTTACAGAATACCTGCGAAGTGAAGGATTTAGTGTACAAAGTTTAACACAGGTTGTATCACAGCATGATGGAACAAGTTCCCCAAGTAAGGGGAACAGGAAACATCTGAGGAAGAAATATGGACATGGGAAAGAAAAAGAGATTTAATATAGCGTAATACTTATTCAAAGGAGAAATCAAATCTAATCTGTACAAAAAGAGCAGCACCAAAGATATTTGAAGAGCAATACAGGCATTGGCATCCGGATATGGAAAATTTTACAATGCAAACAATAAGAAAACAAAGAGCAAAAGTAGAAAAGAGGATTAGTAATGGAGAAGATAATGAACTAGAAACTGATGTTATGTTTTACCTGCGAAGTGAAGGATTTAGTGTAGAAAATCTAATAGGACTAGTGGAGCGAGAAACATATGAAGATACTTTGGAGCCTTCCATAGGAAATCAGTACAAAAGTTCAGTTGGAGCTGCACAGCAAGGGAAGGAACAGGAAACTGTGGCAACCCTGACACGATCAATGTTGTGGAGTGACAGGCCAGTGAGTTTCCATATGAAAGAGCAATGGATTACACAATGTGGCACAGGAACATACTCTGGAACTTTCTGTAGAATGCCTGCATGAAATGGAGAACAAAGAATGTCCCCTCGGTTTAGAAAAAAATGATTAAAGTGAAGAGTTGCTTGATTGAATAGAGATGGACAGGCATAAACTCATTACAGCCAAGTGTGCCTCCAGGCATTTCTGCAGTTACCCCCTACTGCGCCTCTGGGCGTCAGATATTGTTTGACTATGTTTGCATTAATAATTCCAAAGCCATGCTACATACAAGATATCAGAAGATTTTATCTTGAAGCATACAGTTTGTATTGATATTTGACCTATCTAATGCAGCTAAAGACATAGTGAATATTATTTGTTTGGTGTTTATTTGTATTGTAATAATTTTCCTGTTTCTCTAAATATCTCAACATTCAGGTAGCACCGACAGAATTGCATAACCTCATATGAAAGCTCACAGCTATATGAATAAAATATTGCTGGCAGTATGCATTTTGCTTGAGTGGTTACTGAGATATCATAATCTGTGTATACAACATTACAAAATTAATATTCACAGCCTTTATTTTGGCTTATAAAATCCAGTTTAAAGCATCAAACTGAATGAATGCCACTAATGTAAAGGTTAATTTATCCTGCATGTGTTGCCATTTATAGTTTTCTTTTAGTGCTTATGGTTCCAGTGATATGATTATTTGTTTGAACCATAAGGTGATCCCTTCATTTTTTAAAGATTCAAGCCACACCCAATGAGAATTAAAGCTACACAAGCAAAAGAGCTGTACTGGAGTGAATGAGTTAAGATCTGTGAAAGAAATAGACTGCAGAAAGTCAATAAAACCCCCAAAGTTAGAAGTTTGATAAAACAAATGACCACAGTAATTAGGACTGTTCATAGAAGTTCATGCAATATAACAGAATTAAATAGGATATATTACTGTGCAGCTAAATTAATAGATAGTCTTGCGACAAAAACACAGGGAAGTAATGGCAAAGGAAGGTAAAAAATCAAATGCCATCAGGGAAGTATCTAATAGAGAAAATTATAAAGCAATTAAGACCAGAAGCATCACTGTTAGAAGAGTATAAAGAAAGGAACAGATCAACAAAAATATTCAAAGATAGACATGATAAAAACAATGCACAGCATCAGAACAGCTTGGGATCTATCGTGCACTGTCGCAAATAATAAACTAAAAATATCAACACAGGCAGAAGAACTTAGAAGATATGCAGATAAATATAGGAAAAGTACAAAATAAGCAATTTATTGATGACCCCAAAAAGTTTTATAGAGAATTGAGAAACAAGGCAAAAGGAATTGAAACACCATCAGGAAAAGAAGAAATAGATACTTTTTGGAGAAATATCTATGAACATCCTGTGGAACATAACAAAGATACTAAATGGATAGAAATAAGTAAAGGAAAGAGTAAGAAGTTCAAATTTACAGGATATGAAATAGGATGAAGTAACGGCTAGAGAAATTGAAACAAAGTTAAGAAAAGCTCCTAATTGGAAACCCCTGGCCCAGATGCAGTACCGAACTTCTGGCTAAAAGTATTAACATCTTTACATGAAGATTTAGCCATGAGTAAGAGCTATTTATATGCATACCTTGAACAAAAACCAACCTGGTTAACAATGGGAAAAACAGTACTCCTACTTAAGCGCAAACCTGCAAGCTATTCTAAAAGCTATAGAGCAATAACTTACCTTCTGAAGACATATAAACTGTGCAGTGGAATTGATGCAAAGTGGCAGTAGAACAAAAGGGCAACAAAAGAAAGTCATATGAAACAAAGGATCATTTGTTGTTAAATGAAGTCATAGTGGAGAACTGCAAAAAGGGGAAGAATCTAAATATGGCATGGATAAACTACAAAAAAAACATTGAACAGTAGCCCACATTCATGGATAAAAGAGTGCCTAAAAATGTATAAGTACACCGTACTCTGATTGTTTATATTACAGCGACCATAAAACAGTGGCAAACCACTCTGCAGTTATGCCATGATCATCATCATCTTCTTTCGGATGTTCCCATTGCAGGTCGCCACAGCGGATCACCTGTTTCCATTTCTTCCTGTCCTCTGCATCTTGCTCTGTCACACCAACCACCTGCATGTCCTCTCTCACCACATCCATAAACCTTATCTTAGGCCTTCCTCTTTTCCTGTTACCTGGTAGCTTCATCCTTAGCATCTTTTTCCCAATATACTCAGCATCCCTCCTCAGCACATGTCCAAACCAACGTAATCTTGCCTCTCTGGCTTTGTCGGCAAACCTTCCAACCTAGACTGACCCTCTAATATACTTATTCCTAATCCTGTCCACCCTCGTCATACTCAGTGCAAATCTTAACATCTTTAACTCTGCCACATCCAGCTCAAACTCCTGTTTTTTGTCAATGCCACTGTCTCCAACCCATATAACATAGCTGGTCTCACTGCCCTCTTGTAGACCTTCCCTTTCACTGTTACAGGTACTCGTCTCTCACAAATCACTCCTGACACTCTTTTCCACCCACTCCATCCTGGCCTGTACTCTCTTCTTCACCTCTCTTCCACACTCACCGTTACTCTGAACTATTGACCCCAAGTATTTAAACTCATCCACCTTCGCCACCTCTACTCCTTGCATCCTCACCATTCCTCTATCCTCCTCCTCATTCACACACATATATTCTGCCTTAGTCCTGCTGACCTTCATTCCTCTTCTCTCTAGAGCATATCTCCATCTCTCCAGGGTCTCCTCCACCTGTTCCCTACTCTCACTACAGATCACAATGTCATCTGCAAACATCATAGTCCACGGGGACTCCTGTCTGATCTCGTCTGTCAACCTGTCCATCACCATTGCAAATAAGAAAGGACTCAGAGCTGATCCTTGATGTAACCCCACCTCCACCTTAAACGCATCCATCACTCCCACCGCAGACCTCACCGCTGTCACATTACCCTCGTACATATCCTGTACCACTCTTGCGTACTTCTCTGACACTCTAGACTTCCTCATGCAATACCACAACTCCTCTTTAGGCACCCTGTCATATGCTTTCTCTAAGTCTATAAAAACACAATGCAACTCCTTCTGACATTCTCTGTACTTCTCCATCAACACTATCAGAGCAACATCGCATCTGTAGTGCTCTTTCCCGGCATGAAACCATACTGCTGATCACTAATCATCACGTCCCTTCTTAACCTAGCTTCCACTACTCTTTCCCATAACTTCATGCTGTGACTGATCAATTTAATCCCTCTGTAGTTACTACAGCTCTGCACATCATCCTTATTCTTAAAAATCTGTACCAAAACACTTTTTCTCCATTCCTCAGGCATCCTCTCACTTTCCAAGATTTCATTAAACAATCTGGTCAAATATTCCACTGCCATTTCACCTAAACACCTCCATGCTTCCACAGGTATGTCATCTGGGCCAACAGCCTTTCCATTCTTCATTGCTATCCTTACTTCCTCCTTGCTAATACATTGTAGTTCATGATTCACTATCCCTACATCATCCAACCTTCTCTCCCTCTCATTCTCTTCATTCATCAACCCCTCAAAGTACTCTTTCCATCTCCTCAACACACTCTCTTCTCTTGTGAGTATGTTTCCCTCATTATCCTTTATCGCTTTTACCTGCTGCACATCTTTCCTAGCTCGGTCCCTCTGTCTAGCCAATCGGTACAGGTCCTTTTCTCCCTCTTTAGTGTCCAACCTTTCATACAACTCTTCATATGCCTTAGCCTTCACCACCTCTCTCTTTGCCATGCACCTCATCTCCTTATACTCCTGTCTACTTTCTTCATCTCTCTGACAATCCCACTTCTTCTTTGCCACCCTCTTTGTCTGTATACTCTCCTGTACTTCCTCATTCCACCACCATGTCTCCTTGTCGTCCTTCCTCTGTCCAGATGTGATACCAAGCACCTTTCTAGCCGTCTCCCTTACTAGCTCTGCTGTAGTTACCCAGCTATTTGGTAACTCTTCACTGCCACCCAATGCCTGTCTTAACTCATCCCTGAACTCCACCTCACAATTACCCTTTTTCAATTTCCACCATTTGATCCTTGGTGCTGCCCTTACACTCCTCCTCCTCTTTTTGATCACCAATGTCATCCTACAAGCCACCATCCTATGCTGCCTAACTACACTTTCTCTGGTCACCACTTTACAGTCCCCAATCTCCTTCAAACTGGCCCTCCTACATAAGATATAATCCACCTGTGTGCATCTTCCTCCACTCTTGTATGTCACCCTATGCTCCTCCCTCTTGTTAAAATACGTATTCACCACAACCATGTCCATCCTTTTTGCAAAATCCACTACCATCTGACCTTCTGCATTCCTTTGTTTAACACCATACCTACCCATCACTTCCTCATCCCCTCTGTTCCCTTCAACATGCCCATTGAAATCTGCTCCAATTACCACTCTCTCTCACCCTTGGGTACAGTCATCACCACTTCATCCAATTCACTCCAACATTTTTCTTTCGCATCCATTGCACACCCAACTTGTGGAGCATATGCACTAACAACATTCATCATTACACCATCAATTTCCAGCTTCATAAACATTACTCTCTCCAACACTCTTTTCACCTCCAAAACACTCTTAGCATACTGTTCCTTCAGAACAAATCCTACGCCATTTCTCCTCCCATCCATACCAATGTAAAACAATTTGAACCCACCTCCGATACACCTAGCCTTACTCCCCTTCCATCTAGTCTCTTGCACACACAATATACCAACCTTCCTTCTTTCCATCATATCAGCTAGCTCTCTCCCTATAACAGTCATACTGCCAACATTCAAAGTTCCGACCCTCACTACCACAGTCCTAGTCTTTCTCCTCTCTTCCTGCTTTCAGCCATGCCCTTCCGCCTCTTCTCCTCCTTCGGCCAACAGTAGCCCAATTTCCGTCAGCACCCTGTTGGCTAACAGTACTTGTGGTGGTCGTTGTTAAACCGGGCCTTGACCAATCTGGTATGGAAATATTTACTGGTGTCTGCATGAAATGATTTGGCGAAGTTTTACGCCGGATGTCCTTCCTGACGCAACCCTCCCCATTTATCCGGGCTTGGGACCGGCACAAAGAAATGCACTGGCTTGTGCATCCCAAGTTATGCCATGATAAAGGACAAATTATTCCAGGGATAAAAATTCAAAGGGGATATTCCAGGGTGACTGTCTCACCTCTGCTCTTTTGCCTTCCTCTTAACCCATTAAGCTATCTACTTAACAGATTAGGTCATGGCTGCAATTTGGATCCCAGAAAAAAACAAAGTGTAAAGACTTCTCAACTTTTTTATGGATGATTTAAAACTGTATAGTTCATCAGATGAGGAACTGAAAAGCACAACTGCAAGTGGTCACAACTTTTTTAAATGATATAAGAATGTAATTTGGTTTTGATAAATGTTCAAAAGCAACCTTTAAAGCAGGAAAGCTGCAGCACTAAGAAGACATCAGCCTGGGACAGCAAAATGATATAAAAGAACTTGAGCAAGAGAGAGTGTATAAATATTTGGGAATTGATGAAGGATCAGCAATAAAACATAAACAAATGCAAATAAAACTTAGGAATATTTTAGAAGACTAAAATTAATGCTGAAAACAGTGCTGACATCTAGGAACAAAGTCCAAGCTGTAAACCAGTTTGCTCTTGCTGTCTTAACTTACAGTTTTGGAGTGATTGGCCAAAAAGGTGTTGGATCATTTGGACAGGAAAACTAGAAGAATGCTTCATGCTTATCAAATGATTTATACAATCAGTGTATACCAAGAATATATATTCTCCGTTTTGAAGGGGGAGGTATGGGCCTCCTCAAAAATGATTAGATATATAGATCTGCAGTCGTAGGACTGCATACATAGCTGCTGACCTCACAAGACCCAAATGTAGTGAAAGTTTTTAAACATGAGGAGAATAAGTCTAAGATGACTTTCCTGCTTACTTTAACAAAAGCATATTGGTGTCCAGCGGGAATGGAAATCGAACCAGAAGTAGATAAAAATCAGTCAACAACCAAATGTGCAAAAAACAAAAGGACTATAAGGTGAAGGATCAGATGGGAAGGCAGGAATTGTGGAAAATGCATAAATATAGTTGCAAGTGTAGAAAATTCTTGTAACAACTTCATGTTGATCAGGAATGAATGCAGGAATTAAGGAGAGGTGAATTTAAACCAAAAGACAAAAGGTTAATATTAGCAGCCCAAGATAGTGGAATATGTACACATTGGTTTACAAAGTCCATTGAACATGTGGAAAAAACAGAATTGGAAACAGTCGCACAGCCTGTTGCTGGTTGTGATGTACTGATGGCAGAAGGACTGTATACTGAAAGGCATAATGTGGAGACACTGTGCAAACGTAATATTGAAGTAGCTGAAGAACATTGGAAGCATGAGCCGCAAAGCATTATAGAAAATGATGGTTTATATCACATGGGATCACCCATTACCAGTAGTTCAAAAATAGATGCAAGAAATGCAAATATAGTGGTCCATGAAAAGAAGACAAAAGTAGCACTGATCACAGAAATTGCTGCACCCATTGACTACAGTGTCTTACATACAGTGAGAAACAGTCATAAAATACCAGGACTTGTAGGCAGAAATAGAGCAGTGTGGAAGGATACCTAGACAGTTCCAATAGTAGTAGTAGGAGCAATGGGTCTTATAAAAAATAATTTAGTCATACTTAGATATGTTACCAATACATGTAACTTCATATGAATTGCAGAAGGTGTCCGTACTGGTCACATTGCAGGCACTGCGAAGAGCACTTCTGGCTAAAACCAAAGATTGAAACAATATTAATTTCATGAACTTTAATCATACTTTTATACTTTTACTGGGGTCCATTCCCGCCATGGTATTAGAAACCCAAAAGACTTGGAGAGGTTAAAAAAAGTGATTACTATAGTTCTCCATCTATATTGGACCTACATCTTCAGAATGGTTGCATTGTATTGCACAGAATCTCATTTCACTGAATCGCAGTTCCTAGACAGCTGAAGAAGTCTATAGACAATCACTGCTGGTACAGTTCATGTTTCTGCACCAGAACTAAATAACTGTTCAACCATGGAGTTGGTATAGTTGCGTAACAGGGATGTGAAGTATAAAGCCCTTTCCATATGGGGGCGCCAGTCTACAAAAAAGGGGGGGGGCATTTTAAAGTCCATTTGCCCTGTATGAAATTATCTGTAAAATATGATTCTACAAAATGTATTTTCAACAAAATGTGTTCTCATTGAATTATTTCTTTTAAATAAATTTATTTTTCCATGGAGTCTTATTCAGTAAAACAAATACAATTATCCAGAACATGTGGCTTTTGGTCTGATGACTTGATTGCAAGTTGGTGACCTTCAGCACTAGTTGATTAAGGTACCCTGTGCACTTGTGAGAAACTTTGTTTTAGAAATGGTGCTCACTGGGAATAGTGCATGATTAAAGTACAAGTTTGAGTATCAGTTACCATTTAATCTGTTTAAAATGGTCCTTTTAGTTAATGTACCCCAAATATCTCCATCATTCCTCATTGTTTCCCATCTGATCTATAGTACAGGCTGAGTAGATTGTAACCTAAAAAGCATTCCTTCCATGGTCTCAAAGAAAACAGTTTATTTTGAGTAGCTGTTAGGTGACTCTGCAGAAACAGCAGATGTTCGTTATATTGATCACTGCTTCAGTAGTCTTAGTTACATGGGTTATATCCTGCAAAAGGTATATTAGCTGGCCAGTTTCCGAAGCTTAAGGGCACCTTCCACGCACCCAAACTGTCAGTCAGCTTGACTTACTAAAAAGACAACTTTGGGCATCAAGCCCTTCAGAGCATTCCTGCCCCCAAAGAGTACACTGTTCTAACACTTTCAAGGATAGATGGCTGGCTTGTGCTGTTCCTTTACTGAGCAGATAAGTTCCCTTTCAGAAACTAAAAATTTCCATTTAAAAAAGAAAATAGATTATTTTATAACACTTCCCCTTTCAGAAAAGAGATCTTAAAGCTTAGGGGTTTGTATTTTAAAGGACTGTCATGAAACTGTACTGTTTATTCCAACAAGCAATTGAATCTCAGATACTGGACAAGCACTTTTGGATTATAGCCTTCTTCAGATCCTGAGAATTATGGTCCTGAGATCTTCATTTTTCTTAACTACAAGATTGGTTACGAAGAAGATGAAGTGTGGTTTTGATTGGAGCATACAACATGCCACTTGATATGAGGAGATTCAACATAGGAAGGAAGAATTATTGCCTCTGATGGAGGGAAATTAAAGACCGAAGGCTTCCTACAATTATGAATGGGCAAGCAGTTTGCCTCAGCTGTTGGTGGGTGACTCTGCTGTGGCCATTAGTTGTACTTCAGACCACTCATCTTTTACCCTGGATCCCTCTCGTATAGCACCTACAGCCACTATGGACTTGGAGTTAGCCACATTTTCTGTGGCTGTTGGAGTCCTCTCAGTGAGCAAGGAAGAGCTGCTTTTGTCAGTCCTAAGAGAGTGAACAGACGAGGCTTCCCTGTTTTGTCAAAATGTTATGCCCATCCCTGGGCAAATTGCTGCAGCCATTAATATTGTTGGCCCCATTTTTCCTATCAAAAAGAAAGAAAACTAAACATGTACTAGTCCTCCTCAAATTTCCTTAGGGATAGTTTACTAGGTCGGATTCAGGGTTTAATTCAGGCTATTGATCCCTATAAAGTAGTTTCTGGTAAAAGAAAGATAGATGCTTCTTTTCCTGAAGCATTTCAAGATTCTGAATCTGGATAGGAAGATGATGAGACAGATACAGGGTTTACTTATCAGATTTCTGATCCAAACTAAGTGGAGAGTTCAGTTTCTGAACCTCCTTTTGGGGGGGTTTCTCTTTCTCCGAGCCTGTTTCAAGAATGTGCCAATGTTTTCGGTACTATGAGTTGTTATACAGAAGTAATTTCCAGAATCTTCAACCATTCCTCCAGTTTTGTCAACATTGGAGGATGCATGTGTTAATGCCTGCAATTGTCCTGATAGTAGGTCAGCTGCCTCTGTAAAGACAGACAGGATATATAAAGTTCCTCAGTCTTTGAAGTTTTTATACACCTTTCTCAAACTTGACCCAGCAGCTAAAGCTTTAGTTAATGCTAGTGCTGCTAAACATTTAGTTAATTCCTATCCTCCTCTTTCTGATAAGTTTGGGAAGGTAATTGATGACTATGGGGGAAAGTGTGCGCTTCTGCAGATTTAATTTTCAGGATTTTGAATTGTCAGGGTCACATGTTAGTTCTGCCTAATTGTGAAAGTATGAGTAAAGTCCTGTAGGTTTATGGGTAAGTATTAGACAGGCTGCCCTTGTGGGACATTTTAAGCCTAGCCAATTTTCCCTCAAAGGTGAGAATCAAACCCTATACTTTGTTTCTGTGAGGTAAGTACCTTAAGTATTGTTACAGCCCCCAACCCAATCTGTTTTAAATAATTTAGTTTCTTCTCTTATGCAAGTCCCTATTCTTTGTTTATAGTGTGTGCATGACACAGTTAATACTTATTCCAGAGCTAAGGCAACTGGTAGTGTTCTGAAGATGTTTGCTTGGCTGAGGCCTCAGAACCCCCAGATAATAAAAATTAAATTTTAAATTCTTCTTTGGACAGGGATTTCATTTTTGGTCCTTCTGCTGAAAAGGTGATAAAAAATATGATGAAATGTGTAAGTTGATAAAGGGAATTCTCCAAGATTTTTCAGCCCTTCATTTCCAAAATTTCTAAGGGATTCTGTAAACCCTCGTCCAGTTTTGACAATAAATAAATAAACAAGAAGTGGAAAGGGGGTTCCAAAAAGAATTCTGGAACCTCCCAAAACAAAGGACAGTCCATCAGGTCAGAATGACTATTTGAGGCCTTGTCCTCACCACCACCACACCCTACCTGCCACATTTCCCTTCCAGAAAGTATGAATCTCCACTTTTCTGTATGGCATCAGGTAGTTTCATGAAAATGAGTTCTGAAAGATCATTCATTAAAGCTACAAATGGCAGTGGGATAAAATTCACCATTTCTAGGGGGTAATCCCTCCTCCACCAGACCAGAAAGTCTTATTTCCACCTGTCCTTCATCACATGCTGTGACAAAACCAGTTCCTCCTTCCCAGTTGGGCAAACCTTTTTATTCAGTGATGTTTTTACTGCCAAAAAAAGATGATGCCTATAAACCTTTTCTGGATCTACTCATCTGCCAGATCAGACTCTTTTACTTCCACCTGTCCTTCATCACATGCTGTCCCAGAGTGTGATAGAACCACTTCATCCTTCCCAGTTGAACAACATTTTTATTCAAGAATGTTTTTTATCGACACTTGGTGTCGGTACAGCTCACCACCACCAACACCACACACACAGGAACATAGCTGCTCAGGGCTTGTAATATTGCCCGTTCCACCCAGTCTCAAAAGTCATTAATTTGCCCATCTTTCTGCATAAAATTATCTTTTTTATGCTTGGTGGATTTGCAGCCTACAAAAATATTTTTTGGTGCAAACAGTAGATAAGACTTGTGCCTAGGCTTGCAAGATTTGTCCCTTCCACCCAGTCTCAAAAGTCGTCAGTTTCTCCAGAAAATTCTCTGTTCTGCTAAGTGGATGTGCAGCCTACAAAAATATTTTTGAGTGCAAACAGTATATAACATTGCCACTAGGTAAGCTGCAAAAACCATCTATACCACTGAACCTTGCAGTCAGTGCTACTGCTAAAGAAAAGAACACTTCATATGTTAATGTACTTCAGGCTTGTTAAAGCTTTCTTACCCATGAACAACTTGGGCACTTCCTGGCTGTAATGTATGCCTTTCTTACCCATGAGCAATGTTTTTAAATTTTCACTGTTCCACTGCCCTGTTGAGTTACTCACATTATTTTAGGGGAAAAAAACTCTCACACTGCTGTTTAAACTTTCCTAACCTCCAGTGTCACTGAATGTTTTACTTGGGCTAATACCTCTGTCGTTCAGGGGGTTTTAACCCACTCCATTCACCTCTTTTTGCTCCCCTACCCTACCCCCAATTCCCTGCACCCTCTCCTTATCTAAATTTATAGTGACCATATCCCCTCCCCTTCCTACATAGCCTCACCAATCTCTGCTACTACCTCATTATCCAATCGCATTCCCACAAAACCTTAACAATCATGTCACCTTTCTTCCACGCCTATTCTTTTCTACTTCCTCACTTAAGTTACTCTATTGTTTTAACTTTACAATCATTACTTTTGCTCTCCTTTTTCCCCCTTGTGCAATATTTGCTTCTTCCTCCTCAACAAGTCCTTCTTCAGTATTACTCTTTTTTTATAGTATTGACAAAACACATAATACCCACAAACCTTTTATTATACACCTCACCCACTTAATCATTCTCCTAATACTTCTTTTAATTCACAATTTCACTCTACCACACCAGGGAATATCCTTTATTTCTCTAACTCTCTGTACTCTATTAAAATCTTAAGCTTTTCTCCATCTCCATAATAAGAGACCACCCTGCCAGGAATCTCCAGCAAGACAATTCTACTCAACTATTTCCCCTCATCTTCCTCCCTGCTCCTTTAATATCTTTCCTTTTGATTCAAGTATAATTTCCCCCCTGCTCCTTTAATATCTTTCCTTTTGATTCAAGTATAATTTCCCCTTAACCACTCCGTAGTCTTCTGTCTACCATGTTATCCTTTTGCATCTTCACATGCCTACTATTTATTTTACTCACACTTGCACGTTACCAGCCTCCCTACCTATATTCAGGCTAAACCCTTCTTTATAGCTGCTTCCTCAAATTTATTTAATGTCCAACCTATTCACCATTTCAAATACAAAACGTTTAAGCATTCAGTTCACTTTAATATAACTTGGAATAAATTCTTATACATTATAAAAAAAAAACTAAGTAATCCTAATCCTGTCTTTAAAATCATTCTTTGAGGTGACATCCATCCCAACCCTAGCCCTTCTTCCTCATCCATTCTTCCATATTCTGCCATTAACTCCTATACATTTTTCCTCAATTCCATTAACATTTGTAGTATTCTAAGCAAAGTTAGAGACTTACAAGCATGGTTTCTTCAATACTCAACATATACTACTGTTATGGTTAAAACTCTATATAAAATATTCTGAATTTTGACCCCTGGCTACAATGTAGTTAGATGTGACAGACTACACAAAAAGAGGGAGTCATTGCAATTGTGTATAATTAAGTTTCTCACCCAGCAAAACTAGCATAACAACCTTCCAAAATGCAGAACTTCTTATAGGTTCATAGGTTCATACTAGGCTATCTGCCCTAGGGCATTTATAAGCCTAGCCAGAGTGTGTTTGGCTTTCGCCACCCATTTTAAATTAATTTTGCTATGCCCTTTTTCGAGGTTAGTATACTGTGCCTCTGTCTAACAGTGACACAGAAGTGATACCCGGGGTATCTTGAAGAGAGTCAATGAGGGACTCTGCCTAACCTGGACTGGGATTTTATTCCAGAGTGAAGGGAGCCTCTGGGTTATGAATCTGTCCCTCCAGCATGTCCTATTTATTTCATTGCTGAGGTTCAAGTCTCTCGAGTGCGTAGCTCGATGGGATTTGGATTTTCTGAGGTGCAGCATGTCCATTAATTCCGGGTTGGACATGGCTTTATACGTCAGGCACAGATCGCCTCTGAGCAGGCGGTATGCCACTGAGTAGAGCTGGAGTTTCTTTAACCGGGCAGTATATGGCATCTGTTTGAGCCCTTTGATCCTCTTGGTGAGGTACTTTTGGGGTCTTTCCAGTTGCTGCAGGTGTCTGGTAAGGTACATCCCAAAGGGGCATTGTACTCAATTATGGGCCTGATGAGGGATGAGTATAGAGGCACGATGACCTCCCTGATCTAGATGTGAATCCCTTCATGATTAGGTGGGCTATATAAAATGTTTTTCTAACCACTTTGGCCACGTGGTTGTCAAATGAGAGATTGCTATCAACTTGGGTCCCCAGATCCCTAATTACTTCTTCTGTACTTAATGGATTACCACCTATGTGGTAATTTGTGGGCACTTTGTTTTTGCCAAAGGGAATGACTATACACTTTTTGGCATTTAGCTTGAGGCCATGGCTCTGGCACCAGTTGTCTGTTTCTATGAGGCCCTTTTGGAGGATGCTTGTGTCGGCTGGAGAGTCGATTATGGCACCCAGTTTGCAGTCATCTACGAACTTGGTCAGCCACAGTCCTTCCATGTTGGCCTGTACCTCCGAGAAATATATACCGAACAAGAGAGGTTCCAGGACTGAGCCTTGTGGGACGCCACTTGTAACTGGTTTGGAGTCTGACATGGCTCCAGCAATTCTAACCATGTGGGTTCTGTCCTTGAGCCAGTTTGCAACCCATCTAGTGACTTAGGGGTTTATATTTAAGCTGGTGAGCTTATCTATAATGCCCGAGTGGGGTATTGTATCAAAGGTTTTTGCGAGGTCCAGGTAGGCTGTGTGGACCACCTTCCCCTCGTCAATGGCCTTGGTGACTGTTTCAAAGAAATCAACCAGGTTTAAGAGGCAGGATCTGCCCTTAACAAAGCCGAACTGGGTAGGATCCAGTGTCTGTAGGTCCCCAATATCTTATCTCTCTTCTCAGTGTTAATAAACAGTAATATATGTATATGCCCTCTACATACCACTGGGTATTATTAGCTTAGTAGAATATTTTTTTTTCTGGATAACTGCAAGTATTGCTACTGAAACCATTATCTTATATGACATTAACACTGACTGGTTATCTGTAGTGTCTAACATCCCAACTACTAGTCTTAACTTGTATGGGTTCAAACAGCTGATCTTTTCTCCTGTTCCACTCAAAGTGAATCAATTATATTCTTAACTGGAAACTTGTCTTTGACCCCAGGAAGTATGCCAACTCAGAGGTACTTCCTGATTTCCTAAGTGACCATCGCCCAATATTCCCCAGCAGAGAAATCACCCACCAGCTAAAACACGTTAATACAGATCTACACAAAATATTTCTAACTTTCATCTGATGCACTCAGTCTACTAAAATCTGTCAACTGGTCTCCACTCGACCCTACCAGTTGAAGAAGCTATCAGTAAATTCAGTAATATAGTCATGAATACGTCAGATACCCTTGCCCCCCACTAAAACATATTCAACCCCCCAAACTGTCTTATTCTACAAGAATTATCATGCAAAAATGTGGCAAATCATGGAAACAATACCACAAAGATAAAAACACTCAAACCTTATAGCTGTACAATCTTAGTAAGAAGCAAATTCACTTAGACAATATATATATATATATATATATATATATATATATATATATATATATATATATATATTACTGTGATAATCTTAAAAAAAATCCAAGGAAATTCTGCAGCGTAATTAGGAAATTTTTTTCAGCCTACCTTTCCTTCGTCCCTCACCAAACCCAATCAGGATTTATTCCCATCAAAAATAGCTACCAAATGTAACACTTTCCGCATTGACATCATAGCCCCTCTTACCTCCAGCTCTGTCCAACCATTTAATATACCTCAAAACTCTACTAGTCCTGACACCTATGCTTTCAGTCTCCAACCTGTCTCCACATCATATGTTAGTTACTGAAAAAAAGCTTAAACCCAGTTCTCCTGTTGGTGCTGATCTCCCTATTGGATACCTTAAGCTCACAGCAGACTCTGTATCGTACCCAGTCATAGTTCTCATTAACTGATCTATTCAAGACTCCCATGTCCCTACCCCCATGGGGAAAAAAAATCATTATTCTCCTCCGTAAAGGAGGTAACCTGTCTGAAATCTCTAACTTTTGGCCAATTTCCATCTTGGCCCCCTTTTCTAAGATCCTGGAAAAGTGTATCCATAAGCAACTCCTTCAGTCCCACTTGCAAAATGGTCTCCTAACGCCAACACAGCATGGTGTCCTACCAGGCCATAGCACCACTACAGCTGTCCTCAACTTTTCTGACACCATTAATAAGGCTAGAGACTAAAAAATGTTTCTTTCTCCTGTTTTTCTAGATCTGTCAAAAGACATTTGACACAGTGTCACATGAGAAACTTCTGACTCAAGTGACCTCTGTAGGCCTTTCCAAACCAAGTATTCTATGGTTCTCTACCTACTGTCTGAAAGATATCAATCTGTCAGGTAGCTCTCTCCTTTCTTTCCTTTTCCCCTAATTAAAATGGGTAGTGTCCTTCCATTAAACTGTTGCAGTGTTCATTGTATTAGGGATCCCCTGCCAAGGGCGGTCCAACGTCCAGCCAATATACCAAAGCCTTTAGCTTACTTTAAGGTGCACCGTACATCACATGGATGCTTCATGCATAGTATAGGGAATAAAGGTGACGTCCGGACATACCATCCTCAGAGCTTCTTTGCCGCCAGTCCAAACACCATCGCTTGATTGTCAGTCTGAACGTCTGTCCATTGCTGGTTCACCAAGCCATTGCAGATAAGTACCCTGGTGGGGTTCTTTTTACATATCTTTTTTATTGTTGCTTTTGGGGTTTCATGTTCTCCAAGAAGGGTAAATGCCAGTGTGGGAAACGGATTCCCCATAAAGACGGTCATGGACAGTATCTGTTTTGCCTTGAGGCCTCGCACGACCATACATCCTGTTCCATCTGTCAGGCCTTTATACCTTAAACACTTCGTAGTAGACTCTCTTCTTTGGCACTATGTCTTGAAAATCAGCATCTTAAGCTTCTTATGGAAGACATGATGAAGGGATCTTCCTGCTCCGAGGACCAGCTGTCCATGAAGAAGGAGGCCAGGAAGCCTAGGCCAGAATCTTCTGGTGTTCAGTCTCTGCAAGGATATCATTCCCAAGGTGAGTGAATGCACGGAGGTTTGCCCGGCTTTATAATTGGATTCCTCTGCCATGACCTGGTTGGAGGCCAGCCGGGACCTGACTTTAAGCACATCTGAGGAGGTCTTGCAGATGTCCATTTCGGATATTCATTGGGGGAACCAAAGCTGATTAACTCTGAGAGGCCTACGAGTGCTCCTCAAATATTAGTCACAGAAGAAGTCTCTACTACCATTATTGAATGTTGTCCTGGGTCAGAGCCTTCCAAATTTTATGAGACAGATGTCCCCTTGAAGAAAAAGCAAAAGACTAAACATATTGCTCCTACTCCTAAGGATCCCCAAAGTGAATGTCAGGCTTTCATTTGGGGTTTTAGCGCTTTGATGTCATTGAAACCTCCTCATGGAGTTTGTTCCAGCACCCCCTTGGTCATCTACTCCCCTAAAACACCTAGGGAACAAGACTCCTCTGAGGAAGAGCTGCATTCAGATTTGGAATCTCTTGCTTTTACTCTTCTCAGATTCCCTTTCATTTGGACCTTGGTATCAGAGGAAGATGAATCTACCAGTCCTGACACTCCCTTTGAAGAGATTTCTTTTGAGGACACAATCTCCAGGAGGATGGAGTTCTTTAAATGGGATGGTGGTCAGGTTTCTGAGGTACATAAAGAATATTATAAGTTGCTGCAGATGGATTCTCATAAACTTCTGCTGTTTCTCCTGTTTTGTTTGCCTTGTTAGATGCCTGATCCCATGAAATCTGATTCTGTAGGATGTCTGAGGACGGTAAATTTTTGTACAAGTGTCCTCTTGCTTGACCCCTCGGTGGTGTTTGCGGTTTCTGACAAGCCCTCTCAATTGCTTCCTTCTCCCAAGTTACTGCCTTCTGATAAAGGTAGCAGGAGCGTGGAAAGGCTGGACAATAAGGTTTACACCTCTACAACCTTGGCTTTTAGGGCTGTTAATTTCAGACCAATATGTCCAGGTATTTTGTTGGCTGTCCTATCCCAGGCTTGTCAGGTTATTTCTGATCTTCCAGGCTCTGAGGGTAAAACTTCTGCTCTTTCCCTGTTAGGGACTTCCTCCCAGGTGTCTTGTCATTCCATCAAGTGT
The DNA here is from genome assembly GCF_019279795.1 of Protopterus annectens. Taxonomy (NCBI): domain Eukaryota; kingdom Metazoa; phylum Chordata; order Ceratodontiformes; family Protopteridae; genus Protopterus; species Protopterus annectens. The sequence goes on along the minus strand of NC_056729.1, from coordinate 1,949,025,857 downwards.
AGTTATGATGCAGCAGATGCTTCTTCTAGGGCTGCTGCTTTTGGGTCAGTGATGAGGAAGTATTCTTGGCTTCGGCTTCAACCTTTGCCTGATGATGTTAAGGCTAAGTTGATGGATGCCCCTCTTGATGATAAATACTTATTTGGTGAAGCTGCTGTTATGTTTAAGTCCCATCAGGATAAGGGCAAGGCCTTACAGGAACTTAAAAATGTTTGTCTTCTGTGCCAAAATTTCAGAGAAACTACCCCAATAAGCCAGCCTTTGTTCACAGGCAAGCTCACCCACCTCCTAAGAGTAAAAAGGCTGGCAAGCAGGCTCCTCCTGTTAAGGCTATTTAGACTTAAGTGCCTCAGAAGTCTCCTTTTTCAGATAAACAAGGTGCTGTCTGACAATCCTGTTCTTCCCAACCAATTTCCTCTTTCTCTTCACCTCACTCACTCTTCCTGTTTGGCTACAGATTACTCAGGATTCCTGGGTTCTGTCCATTATTTGCCAGGGGTCATTTGCCATGGTTTGGAAATCCCTTCCCCCTTTCATGGATGTTCCTCAGCTCACTCAGAAACGGCTCTCCTTTCCAGAGGTGCATCGAGGCCTTTTGACTCAGGGTACTATTCAGGAGGTCCTTGTGTCCCAAAGGGGGGAAGGGGGTTTTACTCCAGTATGTTTCTAGTGCCCAGAAAACAGGGTACTTGGAGACATGTTTTAGACCTCTCCCATCTTAACACTTTTCTGAAGGTGCCTTCCTTTCGAGTGTTGTCCCTTTAGACTTTGTTCCTTCTTTTGCTTCCTCAGGCTTATATGGTGTCTCTGGATCTCAAGGATGTTTTTCTCCATATCCCGATCCCCTTTTCAGGAAGTTTTTAAGTTTCTCTGTCGCTTCCTTGCATTTTCAATTCTCTGCTTTGCCCTTTCTACTGTGCCAAGGGTATTGACCAAATGCCTCTCTCCTGTGACTGCTTTTTGCAAGCTTCAGAGGATCCAAGTATTTCCTTACTTGGATGACCTCCTCTTTCAGTCATCCTCTCAAGGATTCTGTTGCAAAATATTAATTTTGCCATTTCCCTTCTGTAAAGCCTGGGGTTCACAATAAAGTCTTTTTTAACTCCTTCTCAAAACCATGTTTTTCTGGGGGTGCAGGATGCAAACAGTGCCTGTGCTAGCATCGCTGCTTCCTCCCAAGGCCTTGACACTCATTTCCTTCATTCAAACTCTTCTTCCTCTGTCCTCTGTTACAGCCAGGGAGTTTCTGAGAGCTCTGTGATTCATGGCATTCAATATCTCTATGCTCTCTCTGGCCAAACTCCACAGGAGAAAGTTTCACTGGTATCTAAAGGCAGTTTGGCTTCAACATGTGCATCCTCTACACTTTGTAGTTCCCCTTTTGCCTAGTTTCAAGAAGGAACTTCACTGGTGGATCCAGCAGTTGTCTCTAAGTCCAGGGCTTCTTTTTCATCCCCCTCTTCCCTCTCAGGAGCTTTTCACAGATGCGGGGGGGTGTGGTCGCCGCTTCAACAGAAAGAGCACATCAGTATCAGAGGTGAGAGCTCTTCTGCTGGAGCTTCAGGCTTTTCATCCTTCTCTCCCCTGGACCTCTCAAGGTATTTACAGACAATATCACAGTGATGTGGTATGTAAAGAAACCAGGGGGGGCAAGATCTTATCCTTTTTTGCCGGTTGGCACTCCTAGTGTGGGAACTTGCTTTCCATTATCAAGTGACTCTTCAGACAGTTTACATTCCCAAAGGTCAAAATATTGTGACAGACACCCTGATCAGGTCTTTAACTCAGTCCCATGAATGGATGCTTCACAGGGATTTGTTTCTGGATATTGTTCACCAGTGGGGTGCTTTTTTGCCTCCCCCTGTACAGAAAACTTGCTCTATTTTGTGCCAGAATCCCAGGTCCCCTGGATTGGAAGGCGGGTGCCCTATCTTTTTCTTGGAAGGGGATGTTTCTTTACACTTTCCCTTCCCCTCATTCCAAAAATCCTGTTCAAAATCCAAGAGGAAGCTCCCAAAACCTTGTTCATGACTCTATTTTGGCAGAGGCAGCATAGGTTCCCTCTTGTTCTGCATTTATCCAAGGGCAATCATCACATGTTACTTCACAGTGTGGATCTGCTCACACAAGACAAGAGATCTCTCATCCAACCCCACCTGTCCACTCTTCAACTGACAGTGTGGGTGATAGGATTTTGATTCCACGTATACACCTTTTATTCTGAGGACGTGCTTAGGGTCATGCAGGAGGCCAGAAATCTCAGTACTAGGAAATACTGTTTATCCAAATGGCAGAGGTTTTATGTTTGGTGTCTTTCTCGTAACCTGGATCCACTTTCAGTGGATGACATGAATTGTTCATTGCTGGGTTGGCTTATTCTTCTGTTAAGGCCCCACTTATCAGCTATCTCTGATTGTCTGTCTTTATCTCCCCCTTTAGCTTTTAGGTTTAAGGCTAAACAATTTCTTAAAGGCGTCCTTCATATTAGGCCTCCCAGAAAGCATGTTCCTCCTCCCTGGGATCTTAATTTTGTTTTGGAAAAATTGACTTAGGCTCCTTTTGAGCCTGCATCTTCAGTTTCCTTGCAGCATTGCTCTTGGAAGACTGTACTTTTGTTAGCCCTTACTTCTGCCAGACAGGTGTCTGATCTTCAAGCCCTTATGGCTTGTCACCCTTTTTTGGTGTTTTATAAGGACAGGGTGTTCTTGCGTACTAATCCTTTTATTCCCAAGGCAGTAAATCAGTTGTCTCTTAATCAGTCTATGCATTTGCCCACTTTTTTCCCCTTCTCTGCAGTCTGCCAGTGAGAAGGTGCTGCATATGTTGGATGTGCATAGACAACTCAGATTTTATTTGGATAAGACTAAGACTATTAGAAAATCTGATCAGCTCTGTTTCCTTTCATCCCAGGTCTTAACGATTAGGTGTATCCAAGCAAACTCTTTCTTCTTGGATCTCAAAAGCTATGTCTTTGTTATTCCTTTCATGGTAAGAACCGCCTTTATTCTGTTAAGGCTCATTCTTCCAGGGCTGTTCCTTCTTCTGGAGATTTTTTCAAGGGTCTGTTCATGAGACAGCTACCTGTACTTCTGTGCATATATTTACAAGCACTACAAGTTGACTGGAATCTCCAGAGTTAGAGCTGGTTTTGCTAGGGCTAGCCTTCATGGCTTCCTAGACGGCCCTGCTGGTCCTTCCTCCTCCCAAGCTTCTTCCGGAGCTTTGGCACTCTATCTAATGTAATGAATACTGCAACAGTGAAAAGACAGTACAACTGTGTAAAAAAACACACCACAATGGTATGTCCTTCTCTTCACCATTGCAGTATTCAGTCCTTCCATCCACCCTCTGGTCCATTACTCTTCTGGATGTACTGATCACCTTTTCTTTTCCTTGGGCTGACATTCTTACTGGGGCTCTCAGTTCTGAGAATGGTACATCTGGATGTCACCATTATGCCCTACGCTATGCAAGAAACATACATGTGACATACGGTATACCATAAAGCAACCTAAAGGCTTTGGTATACTGACCGGATGTTGGTCTACCCTTGGCAGGGGATCCCTAATGTAATGAATACTGCAGCAGTGAAGAGAAGGACATCTTCTATTATGTTAAGATTTTACACAACTACTTTCCTCAAGGCTCTCTTCTCAGTCCACTACTCTTTAGTATTTTTGTCAATAATCTATGTAGCTCCTCTCAGCAAATTTTCCGTATTTGGTTTGCAGGTAACTCCAGCTCTCATCTGCTCACCTAACATCCCACTACAACTACAGTCCATGCCAAAAATGCCTTCAACTCAAACTGTGGCTACATCAAAACCAACTTTTACTTAATCCCAAAAAGGTTAAAGTACTGCTATTTTTTTTCCAAAGTCCCATGCCAGTGCTAAAAATAACTTCCACATTACCTCTTTAAACAATACAACTATCGAAATAGTTGCATATAGAAAATTGCATGGAGTCACCATCGATGACAACTTAAAGTTTGATCTACTCATACAAAAGTGTATAAAAACAAGTCATCAGAAGCTAGGTCTACTATACAGAGCAAAAAAAGTCCTTACTCCTCCTAGTAAAATCACCCTAGTAGCACTTACAGCCTCTCATCTCAATGATTCAGCTATTTTGGCTAACATCCAGATCTCTTTCAAATCACAACTGAAGCAATGCTATAATAAGATAGCTAAAATTGCATCTAACCTGCCGCATAAAGCCCATCATTGCTCTGCATTACATGCTGTCAGCTGGTTAGAACTCCCTCATCAACTAGCCCATACGCAACTTCTTCTAACATATAAAATACCATGTAACCCCTCAACTAACCCTTCTGTGTTCTCAGTACTTCATCACTGTCTCCCAAATTGCTCTCTGGGCTCTCAAGACAAAAACCTGCTTGAAATCTATAAATCAAAAAGGTATGAGGCAAATTTATAGTCTCACTGCATATCCAAACTATGGAACAGCATCCCAAATTTAATCAGAAGTATATCTAGCCTCCATGTATTTAAGTCCTCAAAAAATTTTTCACTACCTCATGGCTACACCCATGCACCTCACCTGTATGATTTATATTAACAAGTACCTTGCATTCTTACTAACCTAACCTCTCATCATATTATCTCTCTGTACCTTTCAACAGCTGCTGTCTCCTCACTCTTAGGGTGGACGTGTATCTTTTCATTTTTTTTTCCCAGCATAGTAAACTGTACTTCAAATACTTTTGTATATACTGATTGTCATATTTATTTATTTATTTATTTATTTTTATTTTTTCCATCACCGTTGTTTCCTCATGCTTTATTGTAGCCTGTGTTTCCACTTCCAAACTGTGTGTATAACATGCTTTTTTAATTATGTTTGTACTAGTGTCTGTATATGCGTTTTAATTCTCTGGAGCTCTTCTTTCCAGGCTTCCCCTAAAAATGGGTACTTATTGCCCAGTCAGACTTTCTAGTTGGTGCCAGCAACATAGCTAGCACCCATTCAGGACTAGTTGTTCTCTGATTTTACAGCATTTGTGTAAGTTTCTATCCTATGGCCTTTCTTATTTCCTTCATCAAGGTTCATTTATTGACCATTTCAGCATGTCTATCCATGGATTCTCCTCTTTCAATTCATTGTTATGTCAAAATGTTTTTGAGAGAGGTTCAGCTTGAAGACTCCAAGAAAACCAGTGTCCCTCTCCTTGTGATCTTAATTTTGTGTTAGAATTGATAACACTTGTTCCATTTGAGCCAACTGACTTGAGATTGTTAAAATGAAAAACAGTTTTACTGATTTCTCTGACCTCTGCAAGTAGGGTATCTGAGGTGCAAGCTCTTCAGTGAGTCAACCTTATTTTCTTTTCCACAGAGACAGGATTTCTTTGAGAATTAATCCTTCTTTTATGCCCAAAGGGGTATACATATTTACTTGAAACCAAATTATGTATCTCACTGTTTTATTTCCTGAATCTAAAAAATGAAGTAGAAAGGATACTCCATACTTTAGATGTCCAGAAACCACTCAGGTACTGTCTTGACAGAACTAACTCTTTCAGATTTTGGAATAAATTGTTCATTGCTTTTGAAGGAAAGAAAAGGGATAACCTATGTCAAAACAGACTATTTCCAACTGGTTGTCTAAGGCTATTACCTTTTGTTATACTCACTACAGGGAGACTATTCCAGGCAGGGTCATGGCCCACTCTACGAGGGCCTTTGCTTCATCTATGACTTTTTGTAAAAAGGGTTGGATTCTAGAAGTATTCTAGGAGCTGCACCTTGGTTCTCTGTACATACTTTAACAGAGCACTGTAAGCTTGATTCTAGGTCTAGATCAGGCTTTGTTAGTACCATTCTTCAGGGGCTCCTGGACTGTTATCTTTCCACTTCCTATCTAGCTAAGGCTACTGTGGCAGTGATCTATATGATGAGCATAGTACAGTTGTGTAAGTAAACGTACCATAACTGGAGATATTCAGATTGTCACTGCTGCAAGTATCCAGTCCCTCCCTCCGTCCCCAGTGTTTTTTGATGTGTTACTTACGGCAGGGTGTGGACTTTTACTTTTTGTTGTTCCTAGTATTGTCCTTTCAGTGCTGAACCTCTCTGTTGGTATGAAAGCTCTAAAGGGCTTGGTGCCCAAACCTGTCTTTTTTGGCAGCTCAGCTCGAGCTGGTTGACTGGGCTCATGGAAGGTGCCATGAAGCTTTGGAAGCTGGCCTGCTGTTATAACCTATACAGGATATAACCCATATAGGGAAAGCTACTGCAGCAGTGATCATTCGAGCATCTACTGTGTGTTTATTTATACAACTGTACTTTTTCCTTTTTGCAGTTCATAATCACATTTATCCATCTCTCTTGCGTACTGGTACATTTTTCATCTGTATAACACTTGGCTACATGCTTGAGAATATTTCCACACCTGTCTGAAGCATATCCAGAATGGGAGAGATGCCGCTCCTGTCAAGAAGTCTAGTTACCCAACTGTTGATATGTGTAGAAGTACATCATCCTTTGCATAAGCTGTTACTCCTTTCCCTGTAATGAGGTGATTTGGAGTGAGGTCCACACTTTCATCAGAATAATTCATGCCTTAGGTGTTAATATAGATGTTCATCGTGTTTCACTGCTGCAGTCATTACACTTGGGTTATCCTGTCGTCAGGCGGTCCCGCAGTCGGCCAGAGTTCCAAAGTCTTGGTCCAGCATCGGTTGCTGTCGCCTCCTCCCTGACGTCAGTGCTATATAAGAAGCAGCCGACGCCATTTTCTTCAGTCTTTCTTACTGCGTAGTGCCCAAAGCAAAAGCAGTTCGCAAGTGCTGGTCGGCCAACTCCTGAGATATCAAATTTGATTTTCAGAACCGAGTCTTCAATAAAGCTAAGTACCCCATTGGGGAAACTTTTTCTTGCCTCAGACCAATGTCAGAAAAAGTTAATAATTGTATTTCTTGTGGGAAGCAAATACCTCATAAGGATTTTCATTCTTACTTTATTCCATGCCTAGGCCCAGATCACGACGTCACTAGTTGTCGGTTTTGTGCTAGATTTAACAAACGCACTATTAAACGTCGGTTTGATTTTGCTCGCCATTACTTTGGCCGAAGGTTTAATTATACCATGCCGTCGGAACAACCGACGACCGCAATTCAGAAAAAACGCAAAGGCAAGGATAAGGACAGGCATCCGAAGCCCAAAACTGACGTCGAAGCCTCTTCTAGGCCAGTTGGCGGTTCTCAGTGAGGTGCTTTCGCAGCTCCTGACACCTGCTACCTCAGAGCCACAGGCCGCTGCCGACTCCCACGTGGAGGTGCCTAGGCCTCTGGATACTCAAGGTGTTGGGCCTATGGAGACTAACCGTTCAGATGGGTACGGAGCCGCTGAGCAGGCATCGGCTTCTGAGGGTGTTTTCAGACCTTCACAAATTACCATTGCAACTACAGCCAAGTCTAAAACTACATTAAAGACAAAGAAGCAAGTACAGCATTCACCTGGACAGGCCTCCATGCCTAAAAAGCAGATGCTCAAAATGGCCGAAGACTTAATTACTCTGATCAGGGGTTCCCATCCCCCTCCTGACAAAAGGCCTAGGCAGGATACAGACTATGATTCCTCTGACCAGGTTTCTATTTATTCTGATTCCTCTTCAGACCAGGGATACTCTTTACCCCCCTATGAGGATTCAGATGCTGAAGAATCAATTCCTTCAGCCTCTCCTCCTGAGGATTATTCTTTTGGGGAAACTTTACATACCACGAGGGAGCATTTCCATTGGGAGGGCCAGGATTACTCAGAATCCAAGAAAAGGCTCAGAGACTTTCTTTTATTGCCTCAGCACAGGCCCCTTGCTATTCTGCCAGTGTTGGATATTGTGGATGATGTGTTCTCTGAATCCAGTTTAAATCCTGATTCTTTACCCCCTGCTCCAGTCAAGCCAGACAGGTACTACAGTGTCCCTGACTCTCACAAATGTCTTTATAAACACCCTGTTGCTGACCCAGAAACTATTTCCCAGAGTCCCAAAGGGGTAAAGGCTTCCACGGCTAAAAATCCAGTTCCCTCTGACAGGGATTCTAGAGCATTAGACAGATGGGGGAAGAAAGTTTACACCTCTGCAACTTTAACAATGAGGGCTTTAAATTGCCAGTTTCACATGCTTAAATATCAACAATATTTACTGTCTCAGCTAAAACAGAAAATGAGTGCAAGTGCAGAACAACCTGACTATAAGGAAATGCAGAATTTATTGCATGTAGCTGAACAAGTGGGAAAGCATACTTTGCAATGTGGTTTTGATTCATTAGAGGCTTCTTGTAGAGCAGCAGTTACAGGATCTGTGAATCGAAGGCATGCTTGGTTAAAAGAACAGAGTTTACCAGATCATGTTTAGGCAAAATTACTGGATGCTTCTTTACAGCAGAATATTTTATTTGGTGTCAAGGCAGAAGAGGTATTAAAGAAAATGTAGGATAAGGCAAAATCTATGCAAACAGTGAAGGATTTCTTACAGGTACAGCCACCTTGATTTAGCAGGAATTGGCCTACAAAAAATTGGTCCTTTCCAGTGTCAGACAGGCCACAAAGAGGCACATACAGACTCCCAAGAGGCAGATCTCAGCCCCAAGGCTCTTACAGACCACGACAGTGGGGTGCTTCAACCCCAAAAGGAGGGGAAGACAAGTCACAACCTTACAGGAAACAGTCCCAATGACATTCCCCTTCCAATGCCAAGCTCTTCCCTTTTGGCAGCTCCCTTAGGGGGGAAGCTAGCACTTTTTTCACAAAACTGGCAAGCAATCACCCAAGACAAATGGGTTCTAAATATTGTGTCTCAAGGTTCCACTTTCACACTTTACCAAGGCGAAAAGGAATGCCAGACCTGCCACAAAATCAATGGGCAGAGGCACAAAAGCAAATTACAGCCCTCATGGACATGAAAGCTATTCAAAAAGTGCCACAGCAGGAACAAGGACAAGGATTTTACTCAAGACTCTGGTCCCCAGAAAGGACAAAGCCTGGAGACCCATACTAGACCTGTCTACTCTAAAAACTTACCTGGATGTTCCAAAATTCAAAATGTTGACACTACAGCAGCTCCTCACCATGTTGGGCAAGAAAGCTTGGCTGGTTACTTTGGACCTCAAAGAGGCATACCTGCATGTCCCTATCAGACAAAATTGCAGAAGATACTCAGATTCATAGCTGGTTCAATGCACTACCAATTCTCTGCACTGCCCTTTGGCTTATCTACTGCGCCCAGGGTCTTCACAAAGTGCCTGGCACCAGTAATTGCATTTTGCAGACAAAAAGGAATTCAAATATATCCATACCTGGACTACTGCCTGATTCAAGCAGAGAGCAAGGACATTCTTCTAAGGCATCTGGCATTTGTAAAAAGGTTGCTAATTTGCCTAGGGTACACAGTAAACGAAAAGAAGTCAAAACTAGTGCCCTCACAAGAGATAATATTCCTGGGTGCCAGCTTAAATACAACAGCCCAGATGGCTTATCTCATGCCAGACAAACAAGGGCAACTGACTCAGTATTTTCAATTGATGGCAACCAAGTCCCAACTCCCTGCAAGAAAAGTTCTGTAGGCCTTGGGATTCATGGCATCCTGCATACTAATTCCATATGCCAGACTGCATATGAGGAAACTACAATGGTACCTAAAAAGTGTTTGGACTCAACACTCTCACAGCTTGACTTAACTTGACTCAAACCTTAACTTTTTAAACAGGTAAAACTCAAGTTACCTACTTTCACATCTAACTTCTCTAGTGCACACTGCAGAGTGCATTCTTTTCAATCTTACCTTTAAGCATCCCTGTGACTAGCACTTTCTCTAATACCTGCTGGAAAGCACTAGGAAGCCTTAAACTCATACAAACACTGAACTCTCCTTGTTAACTAGGAGAAATTAATAGTAGGCACTAAACAGCCTATAATTGCAAAGTACCTTGCTAAGGAAACAGCTCCTATACTTTACAAAGAAAAGAAAAAAAAGCCCCAAACCAGGCATGTCCAAGGGTCAGTTTCCGGTGATTTCTCCTGTCCACCTGGTGAATCTGGGCATACTGGGGCAATGCAGTAATTGCCTCATGTACACAGACAACCCTCTCCTCCTACCACCCAACACTACAACCTGTGAGAGATGCACTTACATAGCCAAAATGGAAGCAAAGCTCTCTCCACCCAAGATTGTGCTAAACAGTCAAGAGGAGAAGGTTAACACCCACACTACACCTCAAGCAACACATAGCCCTTGTAAACCCGCACCACCAACACCCACATATAGCAACACTAAATCCACATATGCAGAGGCCCTTAACTGTAACCTGCCCAAGCAACAAAGACCTCTGAAGCTGAAGCAAACAAACACCAATCACAACCAATGTGTCACATAGTTCACAACACCAGTGTGCCACCCAGCAACAGCCCCTAAGGCAAGACAATGTACCTAACACTTTAGTCATAGGTGACTCTATAGTCCGGCACACTGATGTCCCTCTCACCAGGTTGAATAAGGAGAAAATTACAGTTAGCTGCCTGTCGGGTGCCAGGATCCGCCACATAACGCATGCACTCAAGTCACTCCACAACAAGTACAAATATGACTCTGTCATTGTCCATGTTGGAGTGAATGACTTGAGACGTACCTCCCGGGACTACATGAAAAGAGACATGGAAGAGCTCTCGGATCATGTGGCCCAGGCAGGTATGACCCTGGCCCTGAGTAGCATCCTGCCTTCGCCCAGAATGTTACCACAATATAAGGATAAAATGATTGACTTCAACAATTGGCTAAGCTTATGGTGTCATTCAAAGGGGATCCAGTATCTGTCTGCCTGGGATGACATGATTGACAGACCACGATGCTTTGCCAGAGATGGTCTGCACCTGTCGCCCCTGGGATTCAGGTTACTGGCTAAGGCTCTTGCCACCCCTATAGTGCCTTTTTTAGGCAAACTTCAAATGACAAAACCACCACCGTAACAGGTACAAGCGTGCAAAATCTGAAGGTAATGCTACTCAATGCTAGAAGTCTAAACCTCAAAATGCACTCTCTCGAGGCACTCCTAAAAAATGGAGAACATCGATATCTGTGCAGTAACTGAGACCTAGTTCAAGGCTCCAGAGAGCACCCCTGCAATACCAGGCTACAACTCTTACCACACTTTTCGGCCACCAAACCAGGACCGAAACACTAAAGGTGGAGGAGTGTCAGTATTCACCAAGGATATTCACACCACCAGGCTAGTTGGCCAACACAATGTGTCTGAAATTCTCCAAGTGCAACTAACACTAGGTAAGACTGCAATCCAAATTGTAGCTTGCTACAGATCCCCCACCATACCCCAAGATTCTCACTACACCTTTCTAAACATACTGGAAAATATTAAGATAGAACCAAACACCTTAATACTGGGTGATTTTAACTACCCTGCCATTAACTGGGAAAACTACTCGTGTCCCAACACCTTTGCGCAATGGTTCTTGGAATTCATAAATTCCAACGCCCTGGATCAACTAATCCATAGTCCCACCAGGGGCTCCAATATCCTAGACCTGGTCATTACCAACATGGGAAATCAATGCTCCATACCTATGGTCACCCCCTCGTTAGTCAGGTCTGACCATAAGCTAATCACCTTTAACATCCACATCCCACCCCCACCCCCCAGTAAAGAAACCATCATAAAAAACTTCTCCAAAGCCAACTTCATGCTACTCAAGTCAGAAGTGACAAACTTCATGACACCCATGCAGACAGGAACTGAAAGTTCAACTGCTGAATCCTACACTAAGGCACTGTGCGAGCACATCCACTCATGCATGAATCGTGCCATCCCAAATAGAACCAAAATGCTCTCATCCAAAAAAAGGAAGCCAATCTGGTGGTCCCCTGCCATAAACAAACTTTACAACAAAAGGAAGAAACTTTTGCAGAAAAGAGGAAAATCCCAGGATGCAAAAAACTCCCTTACTAGCCTCAGTAAGAAACTGAGATGCCTCATAAAATCCTCCAAAGCTAGTTACGAAAATAAAATTGCCAAATACAACCACAAAGCATTCTATAACTATGTCAAGAATCTAAATGGCAATGCTCAGATCTGCTCTGAGCTAAAACAGAATGGCATTAAATATACTGATCCGAAGGATATTGCCAATATCCTGGCAGATCGATTCAGTGCCAACTTCACCACCCTCTCACCCCCTAAATGGCCCATCTCAATACCGGAAGATTGCAAAATTCCAGTAATAACGGCCACACAGGTACAAAACACACTCTCTAAAGCCAAGAATACAGCATCCATGGGACCAGATGACATCCCGGGCTGTGTACTACATGAACTACAATATGAACTGGCACCTCACCTAAGTGTCATGTTTAGTCATAGCCTCACCTCAGGTTTCGTGCCCACTGAGTGGCGCAGAGCTACAGTTATCCCAATCCACAAGGGGGGATCCACCTTGGATCCCGGAAACTACCGTCCCATCAGTCTGACAAGCCTTATCTGCAAGGCCATGGAGCGTATTATCATGGAACTTATAAACAAAGACATTGGCAACCTTCAAACACTGGACCCCACCCAGTTTGGGTTTGTGAAGGGCGATCTTGTCTCCTGAACCTGATTGACTTCTTTGAATCAGTCTCCAGAGCCATGGACAAGGGTAAGGTGGTCCACACAGCCTATCTAGACCTTGCCAAGGCCTTTGACACCATCCCCACTCTGGAATCATAGATAAACTTACTAAGTTGGGCATTAATCCCTATGTCACCCAATGGGTTGCTAAATGGCTTACTGATAGAACCCACACTGTAAAAGTAGCCGACTCCAAATCCAGCTCCAGACAAGTGACAAGTGGAGTACCTCAGGGTTCAGTCCTGGGGCCACTCTTGTTTGGCATCTACTTCTCTGAAGTACAGGTCAACATTAAGGGACTCTGGCTAACAAAGTTTGCAGATGACTGCAAACTGGGAGCCATTATTGAATCCCAAATGATGTGGATACTCTACAAAGGGCCTTACAGAAACAGATGCTTGGTGCCAGAGCCATGGGCTCAAGCTCAATGCCAAGAAATGTATTGTTATCCCCTTTGGGAAAAAACATGTATCCATGAATTACCATATAGGTGGCAGTACACTACACACAGAAAGTGTGATAAGAGACTTAGGGACACAGGTGGACAGTGGTCTCACCTTCGATAACCACATCGCCACAACAGTCAGGAAATTCTTCTATGTGACACACCTCATCACGAAGGGCTTTTCATCCAGAAAAAAGGAGGTCATTGTCCCACTGTACTCATCCCTCATTAGACCCATTATAGAATACAACGCCCCATTTGGTATGTACCTCTCAAGACATCTGCAACATCTGGAAAGGCCTCAGAAATACCTCACTAAAAGAATCACAGGCCTAAAGCAGATGCCCTACGCTGACCGCCTTCAACAACTCCAGCTATACTCTGTCACATATCGTCTACTCAGAGGCGATCTCTGCTTAACATACAAGGCCATGTCAAACCCAGAGCTGTTGGACATGCTACACTTAAAGAAATCCCAATCCCTCAGAGCTACACGCTCCAGGGATCTAAACCTTGTCATCACAATAAACAAAACATGCTGGAGGGATAGGTTCCTGACCCAGAGACTCCCCAGACTCTGGAATAGATTGCCCATACATGTCAAGCAGAGTGCCTCTTTGGACCTCTTCAAGAGGAACCTTGACGATTGGATGGGAGAAAGGAAATTCACCCCAGGGATCAAGTCAGTCGCCCTGCTAGACAGGGGTCCAGGAAAGTAAATAATGTGGGAAGAAATAGCCAGGGAATTGTTATGGCTAGGCTTGTATAGGCCCTAGGGCTGATAGCCTAGTACCAACCTATGAACCTATGGAAACAGTAATACCACTAATTCCCTGCCTACAACAGGAGTTTCGATGGTGGGCACAGGCATGTCACCTCAACAAGGGTCAGCCTTTCACTCTTCCCACAGCCAGGCAGACTTTAACAACAGATGCTTCGGATTACACCTGGGGAGCACACATGACAGGAAAGTGTATTCAGGGCAAATGGACCACAGACAAAATGCACCTTCACATCAATCAAAAAGAGATGTTGGCTGTACAAAATGCCCTATCATCTTTCAAGGACCTTCTCCATCCAGGACAATTATTATTAAAGACAAACAACACCACAGTAATGTGGTACATAAACAAGCAAGGGAACACTCATTCTTACCCCCATGCAGGCAAGCCATGACCTTGCGGAATACAGCTATAACTTATCAAGTTCATCTGCAAGCACAATTCCTGCCAGGAAAGAAAAATACTCTGGCAGACGACTTAAGCAGAAACATCATGGATCCTCACGAGTGGAAATTAAATCCACAAGTCTTCAGCATGATAATGCAAAAATGGGGGTGCCCGGACATAGATCTTTTTGCCTCCCCACTGAATTTCCAACTACAAAAATTCTGCACAAGGACTTATCACACACAAACATGGAAAGTGGATGCTCTTTCGTTCAGCTGGAAAAGCCTAAACGTTTATGCCTTCCCATCTCTGCCTCTCCTTTCAAAGGTACTCCTAAAAGCCAGACAAGAAAAACCACAGATGATTTTGATTGCTCCAGATTGGCCACGCCAGCACTGGTACCCAATCTTAAAGAACTTAGCTCAAGGCCCACCTCAAATTCCACACCTACTGACTCAACAAAACAATCAGATCCTGCACAGTCCGCTCAAAACCTTAAACCTGGCTGCATGGCAGATACACTAGCCAAACAGACAACACCTCTCTCTAAAGCTGTTATGGATGTCATTTGGAGGCCAGGAGGCCTAGCACCAGGAAATCTTATTCAGAAAAGTGGAAGAGATTCTGTGCCTGGAACCAGGCTCAAAGCCTTGACCCTGTTGTCCCTAACATTCCTCAGATACTACAATATTTAACTGAGATGCTGGACAAAGGACTATCCTTCTCATCCATTAAGATCCACGCCTCTGCCATCTCGGCTCAGTACAACACAGATCCTTCTATTTTCTCTCATCCATTGCTAAAGCAGTACCTCAGAGGGGCTAAAAACATAAGACCGCCCCAGAGATCACCAACACCTACTTGGGACCTCAATTTTGTCTCTTAGAAAAGCTCACTTTACCTCCTTTTGAGCCAGCCAATTCAGCAGAATTAAAATATGTATCATGGAAAACTGCTCTGCTCCTGGCAATAACCTCAGCACGAAGAGTCTCAGAACTACAGGCACTAATGGCAGTGGAGCCTTTCATCATTTTTCACCAAGACAGGGTTTCTTTAAGAACAAATCCTTCTTTTATGCCTACGGTGGTATCCATTGTGGCTCTTAACCAAACTATTCACTTGCCAACTTTTTATCCAAATCCCCAGAATAAAAGGGAGAGACTTCTACATTCTTTGGACATATACAGGCAATTACGCTTCTACTTGGACAAAACAAAAGCTTTCAGAAAAACTGAACAATTGTTTGTATCATATGCTGCAGGATCACAGGGAAAGGCTATTTCAAAGCAGACCATTTCAAAGTGGATAGGACACTGTATACGGTTCTGCTACACACAGCATGGGAAACCTGTACCATCTAACATCAGGCCACATTCCACCAGGGCAACTGTCACTTCTACTGCCTACCTTAGAGGAGTAACTACCAAAGACATTTTGGAAGCTGCAACTTGGAGTTCAGTGCACACCTTTACCAAGCATTACCACTTGCCTCTCTATTCTAGATCCAGAGCTGGCTTTGCCACTGCAGTGCTGCAGGGCCTCGTAGCCACACCAAATCCTCTATAGAACCAGCCACCCTGACTCAGCTTTGGGATTCAACCCAAGTGTAATGACTGCAGCAGTGAAACACGATGAACATAGTACAGTTTTGTACCTACCATAAATGTAGATGTTCAAGTGTCTTCACTGCTGCAGTCCTGGTTACCCACCCACCATCCCCTCTTTCTTAGCTGGGACTTTTCTGTACCTTTCTACACTATACTACCTATGTGGTGTATTTGCTGGTTACTGAGGGTTTTGTTTTTACCTTATTGTATGTTTTGTAAGCAATATGTATTGCCTATCTTTTTGGGGGCACATGACATCTGGGGCAAGAAAGACTGAAGAAAGTGGCGTCAGCTGCTTCTTGTATACCCCTGACGCACTGACGTCAGGGAGGAGGCGAAAGCAACCGATGCCGGACCAAGACATTGGAACTTTGGCCGACTGCGGGACCGCCTGACGGCAGGATAACCCAAGTGTAATGACTGCTGCAGTGAAGACACTCGAACATCTACATTTATGGTAGGTACAAAACTGTACTTTCTGCATCTGTCTGCATGTACCCATGATGCTCTGCAAAGTAGATTTGTTCCAGGCCTTTCTTGTCAAATGTTAAAGCAGAAACATCACAGAGACAACCCAGGCTACACTGCATATTTTCATTGTTTTTGTGAGAACATTTTGTTTTAGTCTGTTCACCCTTTAAGTCTGTATCTCCTTGTTTTTACTACATTTTATTGCAGATGCCAAAATCAGTTAATAGCATTCCATTGTTTTTTCAACAGTTCTTCTTTACTGGAGGCACCTCCAGAGCTTAGGTATTTTTTTTATATATAATCTCACTTTTTCATTTTACTGTCTGTTCTGTCATCTTCTGGTTGTGGTATTGAAGGTTTTCCCTGTTTTGATGTTTACTGTTGTTGAAGATGGAATTAGTTTTGGTGTTCAATATAGAGAGCAAAAGGTACAAAAACTAAATTTGGACATAAAATTCCACCCTAGAACAAACCATTCTTGTGCAGTTATTGTTTAGATGAAGACAATTTTCCACTCCTTGTGATATTTGCTGAGCTTTTCCTGTCTGCTTTTAGAGACAGACAGAAAAAGTTGAAATTGTTTAGAATTGAACAAGGTTTAGGGTGTGCCTCTGATGGGGCTTTGACTTGGAGTGCCTCTTCAGGATTGATTTCCTCATTGTCTAAGACTGAAGTAGTTGCTATTATGAGTGTGTATGCTTGACACAAAGACAAATCCAAAGAAACACAAGATTGAGAATTTTAGAAGAAAGACTTTCTAATTTTTGTCTTAAAACCCTACAGTGGAGGACTTCTACCCATTCATTTATTGGTATGCTTAACTTTGCCATTTAAAATATTCCCAGAAATGTCTCCTGTTAATGCTGGTTGAAATTAACAAATGATTTCTTTATCTGAATATCAGGTGTGCAAAATTTTGGGTTCAAGAGAGCATCATCAGTAAGGTGCTGTTCCTTACCTTCACCAGATATTGACTATGAAAAGTTAATGGAGTCTTTTTGATGGTCCAGTCTGTCTATTATTTCGGCATTTTAGCACAGGCTTCCTGTTTTACCTTACTAGGCTTCACCTTGGCAGTGATCCTGAAGAGGAAGTAGAACCAGTAGTTACCAATGTTGAGACTGTAGTCTTCAAGGTTAACATTTTCAATGGCGATTTGCTGTTGGTGTCAACGGTGATGCTGTCAATGTCCCAGGGTCTTTTGGCTCTGGGGTTGGAGGTCAGCTGTTTGAAGTCAAGCATTGGGAAGATTTTTCACTGTCAAGCTTAGTGTGATCAGCTTTTTGACCTTTGGGTTTGAGGCTTTTGACTTTGGTCCTAGTGTCGAATGTTTTTTCAATCACTCTGTGAGTGGTTGGGCCATTAGGGCCAGGTTTAATGCCGGTTGTGTACATGCTCGTCTCAACTGGTTTAGACCGCCTTCTGTTGCAGAAGTAGTCGGTGACCTCAGTCTGATGTGATGCTTAAACAGTGATGTCACCACCATCAATGCAGACTACTCTGTGCATGTCCCTCACAACACTGGTCTGACCTGCAGACATTTCCATACCTGGATGTCTTAGCAGTTAACAGGACCGAGGGGACAGGATCCTTTTGTGTGATCATTGACTGATAAATAGACCAATTCAAGGTTCTTCACCTTCTAGAACTGGTTATGTGCAAACACTTGGACTCTCCTCATGAGTCTGCAGGACAAAAAAAGGTGCAGATACTGTCACCCTCTGGATTACCTCAAATTTAAAGAGGTGCCTGAAATTATGAAACAAAGATGGAATAATATTTAGAGAAAGGAAAGTAATAGAATGGGAAGAGGCCAAGAAGACATTTGGATTGCAGATTTATTGATTGCCTTCCCTATCAGCGGTTGATATTAGAGTATAGACAAAGAGAAAGGGAAAGGGAAATTCTAAATGAAAGACATGCCCTGGTTAATTGACTCGAGAACAGAAGCTGCTGTTAAAAAAGGGATAATTAGTAGGACATATAAAATATTGCACGATAACTATATGAATCAATCAGAGAAGATCAGAAAAGATTGGGAAGAGAGATTACATAATTCACAAAGAAACAATGGGAGAATATATGTTTGGCTGCCAAATATCAATAAATTCTAGAAGATTCAGGATTTTTGCCTGAAAGTGTTTGCACAGATACTGTTATATACCCCAGGCAGACTTCAGAGACTTTTTCCTTACGTAAATGGCAAATGTTGGAGGTGTAATGGGGAAGAAAGAGGCACCTGGGAGCATAAGTTCTTGGTGTGTAATGAGTTGGCAGACTTTACAAATTCCCTACAAAGTAGTCTTTCAGGAATACTGGCCAATCAGATGGATTTAATTAAGTAAATTATTTTTCGATCTAGAATATTGGATCTGAATTGCCTAAGTAAGGCCTTAAGTTTGGTGGCTACCAAAAAAGCAATTTCTAGAAAATGAAAATCAAAGTCTATACTTGAAATAGTGAATATTGTAACAGAGATAAAAAAAAAAACAAGAAGTAGGATTTTTAGAAAATGATGGGAATAAATTACATAGAACAAAATGGAATTGTGGAAACAATACATGCGGAAACATATTTTGGAATAGGAATAAGGTTTAAGCGATGGCAGGAAAATGAACAGTTTATGTAATGTTGATTTCATTATATGATATAACAGTATATGTGATGTGTAATATTTGTAAATATAAACATGTTAATACAGTTTGATTATTTTTATATAAATGTAAGTTTGCCTGTGTCAAAAATGATAATTCCATAAAAGTGTTGTTAAACAAAAAAAAAAAAAATAGAAAACAAAACATCTCAGGGATGCTCATATCCAGAAATAGTCCTCAATATTCTGTTATTCTTTGCCCCATTTCCCCTATTCCAAAATTTGTATACAAAGCTAGGTAGAACAAGCCCAGTCATTCTCATAGCCCCATTTTGGCTGCAACATAGGTTCATAGGAGGTTACTAGGCTTAAGTCTAGCCATTTATGCCCCAATTTTACAAAGTACTAATGCCCACAGGTAGAATGGTTTTGGTATATGCCTGTGCATTAGGGTATATACAAACTGCCCCTGTTCATAAGGGACACAGATGACAAGCCAGTGGTGAATTTGGTATTTCCCATCCACTGGTCCAAACTGCATTTGAACAGACTTGGGAAAGACCTCTGTTTGGCATGAATGGGAAGTCTGTTCCAGAGAAGGGTAATTCTTTGAGAAACAACTGTCCCTCCAACATAGGTTCATAGATGTGTACTAAGCTAATGGCCCTGGTGCCTTTACAAGCCTAGCCTATAGGATTACCCTGGCATTGTGCCACCTGACCTCAGTTCCCAGTGCCTTTGTCGAGTAAAGCCACTGGAGTGATCCCTGGGGTTAATTTTCTATTTCCCATCCACTCATCAAGATTTCTCTTGAAGAGGGCCAGTGAGGTGCTCTGCATGATATGTATGGGAAGTCTGTTCCATAGCATTGGCAGTCTCTGGGTTATAAACCTGTCCCTCCAGCATGTTCTGTTGATTTTGGTAATGAGGTTGAGGCCTCTAGAGCTTGTGATGTGAAGGGATTGGGATTTCTTTAGATGTAGCATTTCTAACAGAGCTGCGTCAAGACATGGCTTTGTAAGTCAAGCAAAGATCGCCTCTAAGTAGACGATATGAGACAGAGAATAGTTGTTTTTTGAATCTGTCCAAATAGGACAAATGTTTAAGGCCTTGGATCCTCTTTATGAGGTACTTTTGCGGCCTCTCCAGTTGTTGCAGGTATCTAGTGAGGTACATACCAAATTGGGCATTGTACTCAATGATTGGCTAATGAGGGAAGAGTAGAGGGAGACAATGACCTCTTTCTTCCTGGATGCAAAATCCTTAGTAATGAGATGTACCACAGAGAAGGACTTTCTGACCACAGTGGCAATGTGGTGGTCAAAAGAGACGTTGCTGTCAACCTGTGTTCCCAGATCTCTTATAACTCCTTCTGTGTTCTGTGGACTATCATCAATGTGGTAATTCGTGGGAACCAGGTTTTTCCCAAAGGGGATGACGACACATTTTTTGGCATTGAGCTTAAGGCCATGGTTCTGACACCAGTCGTTGGTCTCAGTGAGGCCTTTCTGTAGGATGTCAACATCACTTGGCGAGTTAATAAAAGCTGCCAACTTGCAATCGTCTCTGAACTTTGTCAGCCAGAGTCCCTTCGTGTTGGCCTGGACTTCAGAGAAGTCGATACCAAACAGGAGAGGACCCAGGACCAAACCCTGCGGGACTCCACTCGTGACTGTTCGGCAGTCTGACTTAGATTCAGCTACTTTCACACTGTGGGTTCTACCTTTGAGCCAGTTTGTAACCCACCTAGTGATATAGAGGTTGATGCCTAGCTTAGTGAGTTTTTCTATGATTCCTGAGTGGGGAATGGTATCAAAGGCCTTGGCCAGATCAAGGTAGGCTGTATAGGTTCATAGGTAGGTTCATAGGCAGGTACTAGGCTAATGGCCCTAGGACCTATACAAGCCTAGCCAAAAATGTACCCTGGCTTTCGCCACCCAAGAAAATTATTTTCCTGTGCCCTTGTCAAGCATAAAGACAGAAGTGATCCCCGGGGTGAATTTCCTGTTACCCATCCAATCATCAAGATTTTTCTTGAAGAGTACTAATGAGGAGCTCTGTTTGACATAGATAGGTAGTCTGCTCCAGAGTATGGGAAGTCTCTGGGACAGGAATCTATCCCTCCAGCATGTTCTGTTTATTGTGGTGACAAGGTTTAGGTCCCTAGAGTGTGTAATTCGGAGGGATTGGGATTTCTTTAAGTGGAGCATGTCCAACACCTCTGGGTTTGACATAGCTTTGTATGTTAGGCAGAGATCGCCTCTGAGTGGGCGATATGCGACGGAGTAAAGCTGGAGTTTTTTTAGACGGTCTGCGTAAGGCATCTGTTTGAGGCCAGTAATCCTCTTTGTGAGGTATTTTTGCGGCCTTTCCAGTTGTTGTAGATGTCTTCTGAGGTACATACCAAAAGGGGCGTTGTGCTCTATAATGGGTCTAAGTGATGAGTAGAGGGGAACAATGACCTCTTCTTTTCTGGATGAGAAACCTTTTGTGATGAGGTGTGCCACGTAGAAGGATTTCCTGACCACGTTGGCGATGTGATTATCAAAGGAGAGACTATTGTCCACCTGTGTTCCAAGGTCTGTTATCACACTTTCGGTGTTAAGTAGACTACCGCCTATGTGGTAGTTCATGGGTACAGAATTTTTACCAAAGGGGATGACAGTGCACTTTTTGGCATTGAGCTTGAGACCATGTCTTTGACACCAGGCATCTGTCTCAGTGAAGCCCTTTTGTAGGATGTCCACATCGTTAGGAGTTTCAGTTATGGCTCCTAGTTTGCAGTCATCTGCGAATTTAGTTAGCCAAAGACCTTCTGTGTTAGCATGTACGTCAGAGAAGTAGATACCAAACAGGAGAGGACCCAGGACTGAACCCTGTGGTACTCCACTTGTCACTAGTCTGAAGTCTGGTTTGGAGTTTGCTACTTTCAGAGTGTGGGTTCTTTCAGTAAGCCAGTTGGCAACCCATCTTGTGACATAGGGATTTATACCTAGTTTAGTGAGTTTATCTATAATTCCAGAGTGTGGGGATGGTGTTGAATGCCTTGGCGAGATCTAGATAGGCTATGTAAACCACCTTACCCTTATCTATGGCTTTGGTGACTACTTCAAAGAAGTCTTTCAGGTTTAGGAGACATGATCTGCCTTTTACAAACCCAAACTGTGGTGGGGTCCAGGGTTTGGAGATCTCCAATGTATTTGTTTGAGTTCCATGATGATACGTTTCATTGCCTTGCAGACGAGGCTCGTCAGGCTAATGGGGCGGTAGTTCCCGGGGTCTGTTGTGGCCCCCCCCCCCTTTGTGGAGTGAGATGACTGTCGTGGTGCACCATTCAGTGGGCACAGAGCCTGAGGTGAGGCTATGATTGAACATGGTACTTAGGTTGGGGGTGCCAGTTCATTCTGTAGTTCATGTAGAAGGCAGCCTGGGATGTTGTCAGGTCCCATGGATGCTGTGTGCTTGGCTTTGGAGAGTGAAGTTTTTACCTGTGCAGCTGTGATTACAGGAACTTTGCATTCTTCTGGTATAAAGATGGGCCCTTTAGGGGGTGAGGGGGGTAAAGTTAGCACTGAACCTATCTGCCAGGATGTTGGCAATATCAGTTGGTTCTGTATATTTAGTGTCATTGTGCTGTAACTCAGAGCAGATCTGAGTGTTGCCATTGAGATTTTTGATATAGCTATAGAATGCTTTGTGGTTGTCTTTAGAATCAGTGGCAATTTTGTTTTCATAACTAGCTTTGGAGGATTTTATGAGGGATCTCAGCTTCTTATTGAGGCTGACCAGGGAGTTTCTCCAATCATGGGATTTTACTCTTTTTTGCAACAGTTTCTTTCTTCTGTTGTAGAGTTTGTTTATGGCAGAAGACCACCAGATTGGCTTCCTTTTTTTGGAGGATAGCATCTTGGTTCTGTTAGGGATAGCACGATCCATGCACTCGTGTAAGTGCTTATAAAGTGTATTTGTGTAGGATTCAGCAGTCGTACCTCTATTGTCCATCTGCATGGGTGTCATGAAGTTTGCCACTTCTGTCTTAAGAAGTGTGAAGTTGGCTTTGGAGAAATTTTTTACGGTTGTTTTCCTAATGGGGGGTGGGAGCGGGATGTAGATGTCTAGGGTGATTAGCTTGTGGTCAGATCTGACCAATGAGGAGCTGACCTCTGGTGTGGAACACCAGTCACCCATGTTGGTGATGACCAGGTCTAGGCTATTGCTGCCTCTGGTGGGGGTGTGGATAAGTTGATCCAAAGCGTTGGAATTGATGATTTCCAGAAAACGTTGAGCAAAAGAGTTGGTACATGAGTAGTTTTCCCAGTTAATGGTAGTGTAGTTGAAATCACCCATTATTAGAGTGTTGGGTTGTACCTTAATATTTTCCAGTGTATCAAGAAAAGAGGAGTGGGAATCCTGGGGCATGGTGGGGGGTCTGTAGCAAGCTACAATCTGGATTGTGGTTTTGCCCAGAGTTAGTTGAACTTGGATAATCTCAGATGCATTATGCTGAGCAACTAGCTTGGAGGTGTGGATATCCTTAATGAATTTTCATTTTCACAAAGAGTACGATGATGCATTCTTTTTTTCTTTGCATTGTGTTTTAGGCCCTGGTTCTGGCATCAGTTATTCGCCTGTGTTATACTTTCCTAGAGGAGATCTACATCTTTGGGGGATTTAGTGTTTGCACCCAGCTTGCAGATGTCAGCACATTTGGTCAGCCAAAGGCCGCCTACATTAGCCTTGACTTCTGAGAAGTATATTCCATGCAAGAGGGGTCCCAGTACTGAGCCTTGTGGGACACCACAATACCAGGCCTCTTGGTTGAGTTGGATTTACCCACCCTAACTTCAAATGTGAGCCATTTGGCTATCCATCAGGTGACATAGGGATTTATGCCTAAATGTATGAGTTTGTCTGTAATACTCGAGTGAGGTGTCAGATGCCTTTGGCAGGTCAAGGTAGGCAATATGTACTGTTTTGCATTTGTCCATGGCTCTAGTTCCCTTCTCAAAGAAGTCCAGTAAGTTTAGTAGGCATGACCTGCTCTTGACAAACCCAAACTGGGATGGATCTGGAGTTTAAAGATTTCTTATGTCTTTGTTTATCAAGTCCACAGTAATTTTTTCATGGCCTTGCATATAAGAGTTGTCAAACTTAAGGGTCTGTAGTTCCCTGGGCGTTTTGATGGTTCATCTTTTTATAGAGGAATGACCGTAGCAGGCTCCATTCCCTAGGGATGAAGCCTATCTGGAGCATGTGGTGACCTGTTTTTGGAGTTTGTCCTAAGTTTGTTTCAGTTTGGTACTGCAGTTTCTATGCAAGTATTTACATGCTTGTATAGGGTTTCCACAAACGCATGTTCTCTGACTTGGGAGGGGGCAGTTGGAATTTAGCTATGTCTTCCACTAGCCTTGGAAAAGTTCTTAAAGGATTTGGGGTTTGCTGGGAATTCAGCCTTTATGTTTATTTCAAGTTACTGCTTTGTGATCTGATCTGACCAGTGAGGACATTACTTAAGGGGGGGTGCAACATTCCCTCATATTTGTGAGTAGCAGATCCAGGATATTTGCACCCCTAGTAGATGTGCAGACTAGCCATTCCAGGGTGTTTTTATTGACAAAATCCAGGAATCTTTGAGACTGCAGTTTAGTGGTTGTGTATGCATCCCAGTTTATGGTGGGGTAGTTGAAATCACCCATGAATATGGCATTGGGCTGAATTTTGAGTAACTCCAGTACATTCAAGTATGTGGTATGGCCATCCTGGGTCATAGACCAGGACCTATAGCTAAGAAGGATATTTTATTGGACTTTACCTAAGGTTAGTTGGACATGGAGTAGCTCAAGCATGTCATGTTCTTTGACCAGTCTTGAGATGCACTTAATTTTGATGTTCATTGATACTCCTCCACCTCTTGTCTCTTTTTGTCTAGTTGCTGATTTAGGTGTGTGGAATGCATTATAGGCTTGGCCTGCTGGAGTGCTTTCCATGGCTTTAAACCATGTCTCAGTAACTACACAGATGTCGACAGTCTTCCTGGATGGGGAGTAGTTCCAGGGAGTGGAGTTTCTTGTTGAGACTCCTAACATTGAGCAGTACCACCTTTAGTTTATCTTGGGTAAAATGAGCAGTAACACCTTTAGTTTATCTTGTGTAAAATGTAATGTGGTTGAAAGGTTTATCAGATTGGCATTGCCTAAAAAGGCATTGTGGGGTGGATAATGTTTGGCCAATACACAAAAGTCTAGTGGGGACAGGTGCAGACCATCCTTGGCAAAGCAGTGTGGTCTGTCGATCATGTCTTCTCAAGCTGACAAATATTGGACCCCCTTAGAATGACCCCAGTAATTAAACTAATTGTTAAAGTCAGTCATCTTCTGTTTATATTGTGACATTGTCCTTGGAGAAGATAGAATGCTGTTCAATTCTAGGCTCATACCTATCTGGTACACACAATCTGAAAGCTCCATCAATTCTCTCTTCATGTAGTCTACAGTGGTATGTCTCAAGCCATTAACATCCACATGGACTATGAGAGAGTTGTACTGGTACATTTGGTTTAATGTCCCGAGTGCATGTTTGATCTGGCAGATCCTAGCCCCTGATGGATAACTGGCCATCACTGTCTCCTTAATGACCAATATATTGGTCATGTTGCAGTTTGCCTTGAGGATATAGAAGTTGAGACTGTGAGATGTGGTTGTCTGTATCCTGGAGAGTGTCTTTGTAGAGTGTTTGGAAGATTGCTGAAGGCAGTGTGTATAGGAGGCCTTCGAGGTTTGGGTAGATTGCATTTAAGAGACTCAGCATTTGTGAGTTTGTGCCTGATCCATAGTAGGTGTAGTGTGTGTCTTACTGGCACGCTGTTTGGAAATAAGTGTCTGTATGAGAGAGCTTTGCTTCCAAAGACATAGTGTAATTGCATCTCTCACATGCTGTCCAGTCTGCTTAAGAATAAAATGGTTGCCAGTAAGTATGAGAAAATGGCTACATTGTCTCAATATGTCCATTTTCACCAGGTTAGCTACAGATACAGTAGAAAAGTGCACGCCCATAACCGTAGATCCTTTTTTTGTGATCTATAAAGGGAGGAAAGGTCTAGGATGATCTAAAACCAGCACTCTTGTGGTAATTCTTTTCAACAGATACACTAGCTGTTCTACTGTCAGGAAGATACTTGAGAAAATAGCAGAGGAAGTTTTATATAGAAAATTACAAGTGTAGGTGCCTGCGTCTATACAGGGCACTGCGAACCACTGCTGCATAGCTCAGCAGCACAGGTTATATGAGATTTGAAATTACTGTTCCCATTTGTCAACAGGAGCCTCAATATATTTAAAATCTCGTAAAAAGAAGTTATACTTGAAATCTTTTGTGAATTGTAACACCAAAGGGATTATATATTTAGCGATTTGTAAAATATATGAGTCATTTTACATAGGGAAGAGTGAGAGAAAACTCAGAGGTTATACGAACACCTCTATGATATAAAAATGAGACGTGAAAATAATGCCCTATAATACCTGTGTATGTAAGGGAGCTGAATCTGGATTCTTTGTCCTAGAGACTGTAGCTATTGACCTGAGAGGTGGACCATGGGAAACGAGGGTTGAATACAGCGAGCTGTATTGGCAAGTAGTATTGGAAGCATGCAAAAAAACTGGTTTAAATGATATGATCTTTATTATGCCTGAATTAAAGCTTAGATCTGCTAAGTTATAGATAGGGCTTGAACTGTTTGAATATATCTTACAAAGGAATGTAAAATAACTTTTATTTGATAAAATGGTTTTACATAAAAAGTTTTATAAAAGGTTTTAGAAAGAAAAGTTTTTGTGATTGTCCACTAGATGGTGCTATTCATTTATAAGTTTTTTACTATGTATATTAAACTAAAGTAAGGTATACAACTGAAATGGTATAAATGTATAAATGTGTTATATATAAGTGGATTTGTATAGTTTATACATGTATGTATTTGATATTTATTTGATATACATCCGTTCATTTATAATTGTTATGCACATTGCACTTTATATCAGCATCAAGTGGGATTGTGACAGGGAAGTTTGAAGGTTGCAGTAACTTGTATTTAATTAATCAATTAGGAACTGTGAGTCATTGTAAGCTTTCATTGGGTGGAGTTAACTGTGAAATGATATTTAAATGAAGGTGGTGGTGGTGTTTAGCTTATCTGAAGAAGTTGGTGACGAAAACATACCTGTTTTTAAAGTTTATGTATCTTTGTGTCTACACTATTAAATTTTACCAGTCGTGGATCCGGTGGAGTGTTTTCTGCTTCATACTACTTGGTTATATGAGATGAGTTAGAGAGGAATCCAGTCAGTAAATAGTAAAAATGCAGTGTGTGTGTGCGCGCGAGCGCAAAAGGCTCAGATCATGCAGCAATTCACAGTTCTGTCACTATTGTGAGTGATACTACAACACTAAGGTTCCCAGACTAAGTAAAATGCAAACAGAAATATAATAAATTATGCTCAGATCCTGCAGCAATTCACAGTTCTCTCACTATTGTTTGTTATACTACAAGACTATGAACTCAGACCACGTAAAATACAGACAGTAAAAAGGAGTATAAATGAAATAAATGAGGTCCAGATCCTGCAGCAACTCACAATTTTCCCACTACTATGAGTGGTACTACAAGACTAAAGTCCCAGACCAAGTTAAAAATGCAAACACTTGCCTTTCGGTTTATAATACACAATTCATATTAATGCTCTGAGTATTGCAATGTGCACTAGTTGAAATGGGATTATATGAAACCGGTTCCTGTGTTGCCCATATCCTTACTTGGATAGGAGAAAGCTTCTCTGTTCACCAGTGAGAGTGGGGAGCTTTGAGCAGCCTATCTGTCCCTGGAGGAGTGGTCTCAGCCCAGAAACTAGTTGTCTATTGGCCGTTTTGGGCTAATTCCTAGCTCTTTCAAGTCCCCTGCTTTAAAACCCACTTTGGTGCGGTTTTTGCAGTTGTTCTGACTCAGCAACGCTCCTCGTGGTCCTGCAGAGTGGTGCTAGCAGCAGAGAGATGAAAAAAGAGTGACTTTACCAGATAAAGTATTTTTTTGTTTGCCTTTTGAATTGCGACTGCTTCCCTCACAGAAATGCGAGTTATAACTGCTCTACTACCTTTCAAAAAGCTTGTTATTTGCATTATTTACTTACCTGCACTTCTAAAGTTGTTTTTGTGTTTAATTTAACTGTGTAGGCTGCCCACTCAAGTGCGCTAGCCTGTGCTAAGCATTTACCGTGTTTTACTGTTATTTTCCTGTCTCTGTTTAAAAAAAGAGAAAAAACAAAAAAAATCCTTGTTTCCTGCCTTTTCTGAGCAAGAATATTCCTGAATTCAGGTTTTGCCGAATTCTGGGCTTTAGTACAGGTTCCTGTGTTGCCCATACGCTTACTTGGATAGGAGGAAGCTTCTCTGTTCACCAGTGAGAGTGGGGAGCTTTGAGCAGCCTATCTGTCCCTGGAGGAGTGGTCTCAGCCCAGAAACTAGTTGTCTATTGGCCGTTTTGGGCTAATTCCCTGCTTTAAAACCCACTTTGGTGTGGTTTTGCGCGATTTTGCGCATCGCTCAACATCGCAAAAACATAGCGCAGCACCGGTTAAACAGATTTAAACCATTCCCGGCTCCACAAAGTCTGCTCTTCAATTTTTCCCTTAGAACTAGTCCAACTTGCTAAAAAAAGCACTAAATCTTCTTTTTACAGCCCAGCACTTGCTAACTTTCTCAGTAAGCACTAGCTAAGTTTAGTCCTACACCCCCCTATTAATATACAGTAGTACAAGGCTCCATATTCGCCCACTCCAAACAATCAGTAATCAGTTCCATAAACCATCCAGGTATGTCCAAACAGCAGTTTCAGGTATACTCTCCAGTCCAGTTGGTGAATCTGGGAATCCTGAGGCAATGTTACAATTGCCGTATGTACACAGACAACCCTCTCCTTCTTCCAACAAACACAAACATATGTGAGAGATGCAACTATACAGCCAAACTGGAGGCAGGGCTCTCTCAACCCAAGACTGGCACAGCCAGTCAGGAGGTGAAGCAAGACACTTACACCGCAAAACCAGATACACATAGACAAATTGCACCAGCAAACAAGACGCACAAACTCACAAAAACATACGTGGAGGCTCTAAATAAAAATCTGCCAAAACAACAGAGACCTCCAAAGCAGACATCTAAGCAACCACTGCCACAAAACAACATTCACGTAACACATACTTCACAAAGTCAGCATGCCACACAATCACAGCCCCCAAGGCTAAGCAACACACCTAATACACTAGTAATTGGAGACTCTATTGTCAGGCACACTGACGTCCCACTCACCAGACTGAACAAGGAGAAGGTCACGGTAAGCTGCCTGTCGGGGGCCAGGATCCGCCACATAACACAGGCACTCAGGTCACTCAACAGCAGGTACAGATATGACTCAGTCATTGTCCATGTTGGTGTGAATGACCTGAGACGTACCTCCCTGGACTACATGAAAAGAGACATAGAGGAGCTCTCTGATCATGTAGCCCAGGCCGGTATGACCCTGACCCTGACCCTGACCCTGAGTAGCATCTTACCCTCACCAAGAATGATGCCACAGTATAAGGACAAAATGATCAATTTTAACAATTGGCTAGACTATTGGTGTCATTCAAAGGGGATCCAGTGTCTGTCAGCCTGGGATGACATGCTCGACAAGCCACGGTGCTTCGCCAGAGACGGCTTGCACCTGTCACCCTTAGGCTTTCGAATACTGGTAAAGGCTCTTGCCACCCCCATAGTGCCTTTTTTAGGCAAGGCTCAGAAGACAAAACCACCTCCATAGACAATACCAGAAACAAAAAACTAAGGGTAATGCTACTCAACGCCAGAAGTCTAAACCTAAAGATGCACACACTCGAGGCACTCCTCAGCATGGAGAAAATAGATATCTGTGCAGTAACAGAAACCTGGCTCAAGGCTCCAGAGAGCACCCCAGCATTATCAGGATATAACTCATACCACTCTTTTCAGTCCCAGAACTCGGACCGAAATACTAAAGGCGGGGGAGTATCCTTCTTTATCAAGGATACCCACACCTCTAGGTTAGTGGCACTGCATGAGGCGGAGGAGAACATCCAGGTGCAACTAACTGTAGGTAAAACCGCTTTTCATTTTATAGCTTGCTATAGATCACCTACCCTGACTCAGGACCCCCACTCGGCATTCCTGAGAACATTGGAAAATATGAAGGTCCAACCAAACACCATGATATTGGGGGACTTCAACTACCCAAACATTGACTGGGAAAACTACTCAAGCCTCAGCTCCTTTGCTCAATGGTTCCTTGAGTTTATAAACTCAAATGCCCTGGAACAACTGGTCAACACACCCACTAGAGGGGACAACATATTGGACTTGGTCATCACCAACATGGGGGCCAAATGCTCTATACCTGAAGTAAACCCATCGTTGGTAAGATCAGACCACAAACTAATCACATTGGACATCCACGTCCCGACCCCACCCCCAGCCAAGATAACCACTGTGGAAAAATTTCTCAAAAGCAAACTTCACACTCCTCAAGACCGAGGTGGAAAGCTTCAAAGCACCAGAGCACATGAAAAATGAGACCCAAACCACAGAATCCTTTACAACTGCACTCTATGAGCACCTGCTGAAATGCATGGATAGTGCCATCCCAAGTAAAACCAAGACTCACGCCTCTAAAAACAGGAGACCAGTCTGGTGGACCCCTGCCATAAATAAGCTATACAACAGAAGGAGAAAACTATTGCATGAGAGGGCAAAATCCCAAAAAGCAAGGGCATCCCTGATCAGTACTAGTAAGAAACTTCGATCCCTCATTAAATCATCTAAGCCAGCTTTGAAAAGAGATTTGCCAAAGACTCTAAGGACAGTCACAAGGCGTTCTTTAGCTATGTCAAGAATCCGGAAGGCAACTCTCTGTTATGCTCTGAGCTGGTGCAAAATGGCACAAAATTCACTGAACCACAGACATAGCCAACATCCTGGCGGACAGGTTCAGTGCAAACTTTACCCCCCCCCCCTTCCCCACCAAAAGAGCCGGTGTCTTTCCCAGAAGAATGCAATCCCCCGGACATCACAGACACACAGGTGAAAGCAGCTCTCGCCAAAGTAAAAAACACGGCATCAATGGGACCAGATGGCATCCCAGGCTGTGTATTACACGAACTCCAAAATGAACTAAACCCACACATAAATTCACTGTTCCAACTCAGCCTAACCACAGGTTATGCACCCAAAGAATGGTGTACATTAACAGTGATCCCGCTCCACAAAGGTGGCGCCACAACGGATCCAGGGAACTATCGCCCTATAAGCTTAACCCGCCTGGTCTGCAAAGCTATGGAGCGCATCATTATGGATCTCATAAACAAAGATATTGGGAACCTCCAAACACTGGACCCTACCCAATTCGGCTTCGTTAAAGGCAGATCTTGTCTCTTAAACCTGGTTGACATCTTCGAGATAGTAACCCAAGCCATCGATGAGGGAAAGGTGGTCCACACAGCCTATCTGGACCTAGCAAAGGCCTTCGACACAATACCCCACTCTGGTATCATAAA
The DNA here is from genome assembly GCF_019279795.1 of Protopterus annectens. Lineage (NCBI taxonomy): Eukaryota > Metazoa > Chordata > Ceratodontiformes > Protopteridae > Protopterus > Protopterus annectens. The sequence continues at coordinate 1,948,994,319 of NC_056729.1, read as the reverse complement.
TAATCTTACCAGCCTAAATATTAACCCATATGTCACTAGATGGGTTGCAAACTGGCTCAAGGATAGAACTCACATGGTCAGAGGCGCGGGTGCCATGTCCGACTCTAAGCCAGTTACAAGTGGTGTCCCACAGGGCTCAGTCCTGGGACCCCTCTTGTTCAGTATATACTTCTCTGAGGTACAGGCAAACATAGGAGGACTATGGCTTACCAAGTTCGCAGATGACTGCAAACTGGGAGCCATAATCGACTCACCGGCTGACACAAGCATCCTCCAGAAGGGCCTTATGGAGACGGATACCTGGTGTCAGAACCATGGCCTCAAGCTAAATGCCAAAAAGTGCATAGTCATTCCCTTTGGGAAAAACAAAGTGCCCACAAACTACAACATAGGAGGGAGTCCACTATGTACGGAAGAGGTAATTAGGGACCTGCGGACCCAAGTAGATAGTAACCTCACCTTTGACAATCACATTGCTAAAGTGGTTAGAAAAACCTTCTATACAGCCCACCTAATCACGAAAGGGTTCACATCTAGATCTAGAGAGGTCATTGTGCCCCTCTACTCATCACTGATTAGGCCCATAATTGAGTACAATGCCCCATTTGGAATGTACCTTACTCGACACCTGCAGCAGCTAGAGAGACCTCGGAAATACCTCACCAAGAGGATAGTGGCCTCAAACAGATGCCCTATGCAGCACGACTTAAGAAACTCCAACTCTACTCTGTTGCCTACCACCTACTCAGAGGCGATCTCTGCCTGACATACAAGGCCATGTCTAACCCAGAATTGTTAGACATGCTCCATCTCAAGAAAAACAAATCCATTAGAGCTACACGCTCCAGGGATTTTAACCTTAGCACAACAATAAACAGGACATGCTGGAGGGATAGATTCATATCCCAAAGGCTTCCCTCGCTGTGGAATAGAATCCCAGTCCATGTTAGACAGAGCCCCTCGCTGACCCTCTTCAAGAGAAATCTTGATGAGTGGATGGGAAATCGGAAATTTACTCCCGGGATCACTTCCTTGGCCCTGCTGGACAGAGGCTCAGGAATCTAGCCTAAAAGGGTGGCGAAAGCCAACACATTCTGGCTAGGCTTGTAAATGCCCTAGGGCAGATTGCCTAGTACATACCTATGAACCTATAACCTGAGCTTTTAGTCTGATGGGGAGTGTCTTATCAGTTTACGCTATCAGATTCCATAAATGCAAAATAGCACTGGGAGGGGGTTGCAAACTCTATTTACTGTAAGGACCAACAGCTAAAAAGGCACGGAGTTTAAATCCAAAAATCAGTGCAGTCACACGGCAGTTTTAAACTCACAGCGCTTGTAGCTGAAGAGGAATTTTAGGTGAATTCCTTAAATAGGAAAACTTTCTCAGCTTCTCCTTCTAATTAGCTAGATCTAATTCCTATGCAATCAATGAATGCAAAAGGAATGTGAACTAACTGAGCCAAGTTAACAGCTTGTAAGACTTTGAGAAAAAAAACTTTTCATTAAAACAAAGTTTAAAATACAACAAACTGTAATATAGTACCAAAATCAAAAAGTAATGGAAATATCCAAACCTTAAATTTAGAAACTTAAAAAAAAAATCAATGCATTCAAACAGTTTTAAACTCAGAGCTTTTATAGCCTTCCTTTTCTCAGGCCTACTCATCTGCAATAATCTGCGTCTGCCTCTCTCTTCAGATTGCTTCAAACCCATTTTTGCACAAGCCTCACCTAGATCTCTGCTCTCTTCATCAACTGTAAGGTTTCTGTACGTTCAGTAATGGGCAGGGACTCTTCATTCCCCACCAAGGTAGTCCAAATGCTTACCTCTTCCTAGAGGCCTAGCTCTAAAATAATATACAAAATTAAATATGCATGTTTTTTGTATATGGGCTACTTCAAAAGGTTTGGTTACCTTCACTGCTCCATTTCATAAACTGTTAGACGATCTTTCTCAGATGTTTTATACAGGCCTAAGATACTTATTCATAAAGGCATGCGTTGCTATAATTTGTATTATTTGTGAAGGTTCTAACTCTTTGTCATTAGCCTTTTTAAAAGAAATCCTGTTTGTGGGACTTGTACTTGCTTTAAATGAAAGTGACTTCCTCCTTTTAAATCAGCTGCTCCTGCAGAAATGATGTGCATCATGAAAAACGCTCCTAGTGGCCGTCACTTCAGACTGAATAGATTCTGAATTGTAAGCATTAAATGCCAGTCTTGCATACTTGTTTTTTTTTATAAGGATAAGGTGTTAGTGTGAACAAGCATATATCATTTATGTCTAAGGTTGCCACCAAGATAAACCATGATCTGCTTATCAGCCTGGCTTTTTTCTTTTTTAAGCTTTCTAATAGAGGTGAATATTGGCTGCATTGTATGGATGTCCACCGACAACTCAGATTTTGTCAACAGAACCAAATCTTTGAAGAATGATTTGTCTTTTTTCAATTCTTTTACAAAAAGTACACAGAAATCTGCCTTCTTTACCTAGACCTAATTTAGTTAGGACAGTGACAACTTTCTAGGCCTTTTTCGAAAATGCATGCTTAGGTTATATTTGTGCAGCAGCTGTATGGGCAAGACATTATAAGCTGGATGTGATCTATAGATCTGGATCTTTCTCCAGGGCCGTAAATATCAGAGATACATGAACGTGGCTATCTAGGAAAATAAGCTTGAGATTTTGTCCTACTGTTGACAAGGATGGAAATTGTCATACTAGATGCAAAAGTTAAATGCTTTCCATAATATTAGATCTGAAGGAGCAGGTCTCTCCTCCTCAATATAATCACACTTTTCTCCAGCCCTCTTGCTGATGTGGGTTGGAGATCTATTATTGTTCTAATCTTTTGTGCTCCACCTTAAGGCAGCATGACTGAGATTTAGAGAGGAAGTTCTTTTGCAGTGCATTATAGGTAAAAGGGGAGGTGCTTGTAACCTAGGAAACTTTTATATGCCAGGCTGCTTAATGCCTAAAGACATTATTCCCACTATTGCTGAGAATGCAGTTGCTCATCCATTTTTAACATTATGGTAAGTGCTTGACTTTTATATGAACTATTTTCAAAAGCCATTTTCAGTTGACAGCGTCTAGTCCATCACAATCCATTCTTCTTTTGTCTGCCATTTAACTGGCATCACTTTTGAAACACCGTACTTTACCTTGACCAGTGCTGCACCCATACAAGCCTCGTGCAACTTTCTGGGGCTAGGCCCAAACAGGCTGTGTGGGCCACTTGAGGCACTACTCTCAGGCCTGATTCCAGATGTTTATTTTAATATTCCTGTTTTACATGAGGTAGTTCTTTGAAAGCACCATCGTATAGCCATATCTGATGGCATACAGAGATAAAGCCCTTACTATGGCTGAGAATACCCATGTTTGAGTAGCAGCTTGTGCACCTAAAGGCACTGGCAAGGGATTATAAGTGTGCTCATCCTTGGAGGAGGGCAGGTCAGTGTATCCTATAGAGGAAGGGTAGCATTGTATTCAGCTTGTTGGGAAGGGATTATGCCTCACTATCCTTGCTGTGATGTAGGTAGCCTTTCCACCCTCCTAGAAGTGGGGGTTAGAGACATATGTAAATGTTCTCAGTGCTGAGATGTCACCGACGGCATAAAGATCCTGATGTCTGCCTGAGTGATGCCCTCTTTGGATGCTTGTCTAGTTCTCTTCTTAGTCTAGTTTGGTATTGGTGAACTTAACAAGAACACAAAGCTCCAGACAATAAAGCTGAAAGGGTCAAAGGGGCTTGCAGACTATTGCATCGTGATAGTCATTTTCCCAAGATGGGATTATTTTTCAGCATTTAGCAAGAGTTATTTTACTATTTTCAGAATGTATATTTAATAACAGTGAAAAACTGAATTTTTTTTGGTTTGCAAAAAATAAAATGTCTGAGTCTAAAAACAAAGCACAGATATAATTTATTTTGCCCTCCTTTCTCTCTCTCTCTCTCTGTCTTTTTCTGCAGGTGGAGGACTGTGGATTTTCATTAAATCACCCCAACCAGTTTTTCACAGAAAGTCAGAAGGTGCTTGGAGGTGGACGAGAAATAAAAAAGGAATCTAGCCAATCAGACAGCTCACAAAGAAGTCAGAACAGCCAGACTGTGAAATCATTGTCCAAAGAGAGTATCGCTGATTCAAAGCCTGCTATTGCGGCACCTTTAATGGAAATGGAGGATTTGGATGAGTTCTTCAATGAAGTTGAATGACTTCTGTTGTTAAACATGACACTCTCCTGTTAGTCTCCTAATGTTTATAATGTTTAGTTTTGTATTGGTGCTGTTTGCTTTTACTCCTTTTCATATAAACACATTTGGAAAAAAATAATAAAATTCTGAGTTGCCTGTATGTCTGTTGTTTCATTTTTTCTTCCTACACTAATTTGTTCACTATTACATCTTAACATTTTATGAGAGTACTCAGTTTTCTGGGTTTGGTTGGACAGAGGTGTCTATTTTGTTTTTAGAAATTTGATTAAACGCATAATTTTTATTCATAGGATGTAAGCAACATTAAAGTAGATTGCAAATAACAATATGTTTGGGAGACAGTGAAATGCCTACAGCAGTGAGCAGTATATTCCATTTATTGCTGATATTTTCAGGGATGCATAAAATTAAGTAATAGATTCATTTGCTGTGTATTCACCCAGGGGATTCTGATTCAGATTGTCACACAGAAAGTAAAGTAATCAAAAATCACTTGGAGCCAGTGTGTTTTGAATAAGCAGGAGGAAATTAGTTGAAGGTGTTTGTATTTTTGCATAATGTAACAAGGTTGTAAGAGCTAGCGAGTGACCAAGCATGTTTTGCAGTCAGTAGGCTTAACAGGAAGGAATAAAAAAGTGGGAAATGATTAAGACACTTGCAAAACAGGGGACAAGTCACTGAAGTGCTTATTAATACCAGACTCTGGGGAGTGATTACATGTTGGCCAGAGATCCATGTTTGCTGATGGATGATATTCTTACTGCACTATGGAAATGCCTACATAGTAATCAATAACAGGTTAATCATGACATGCCATTACATTTCTGTAATTAAACGGCATCTGTATAACTGCTAGAGGAAATGTTCCTTTCTTAATTTTTCTTTTTGAGAATGACAAGGTAAGGAAAAAACACTTCAGGTGCTCTTATCATTTAACCATTGCAAATGCAGCACAGTTCAAATTGATCACAAACGTTTTCTTGTACAGTTGACAGGTTGTATATAAAATGGTAAAGATAAAATAAAACAAATGTTATATGCTGCCATATCCATTGCAGTTCAACTTCTATTCTGATTTCTGTTCATTTTCTGTAGCAGACTTTTCCTTGTAAGTACTCATTTTTTGTTATAGTCACCGTATCATAGTAGTAGTTTTGACTGTTAAGATTAAGTTTATACATTTTATATAAATAGTGTTGTGCATCATTGGTGCTAAGCCATTCCTTTAAATATTCATCTCTCAAATTAGCATTTTTATGTTTTTAATCATGTATTTAGTTGATGCAATGTATTCATTTTTGGAAGTGTCTCAGAAATCAAGTCAGAACAATGACAAGTAGCTGTTGAGAACCAATACCCAGCAAAAAGAAGATACAACATTGCCATCACATCCTGCCTTGCTTTTGTCAGTCATGATTGTGAAGGATTAAAGTGTAAAATAAACCATGTGCTTAAATATACATCTGCAGAATATCCTAATCAATGGGAACTTTGCTTTTGATTTAAAAAAC
>NC_056729.1:1948554508-1948557008 GCF_019279795.1 Protopterus annectens | reverse complement strand
TTAACTACCCAAGTGATGTTGGCATTCTACTGAAAGGCCTCACTGAGACCAATGACTGGGGTCAGAGCCATGGCCTTAAGCTGAATGTTGGAAAATGTGTTGTCATCCCCTTTGAGGAAAACCCTGCTCCCATGAATTACCACATCAATGGTAGTCCCCTGAACAAAGAAGGCGTTATAAAAGATCTCGGTACACAGGTTGACAGCAATGTCTCTTGACCACCACATTGTCACTGTGATCACAAAGTCCTTCTATGTGGCACATGTCAGTACTAACGCATTAGTATCCAGGAAGGAAGAGTTCATTGCCCCCCTGTACTCTTCCTGACAGCGTGACACAGTTTGTTTCAGCATACATATTCTGATGGATATGAGGTAGGTAAATGAAATGTATGTCCTCATTTTCTGGCAATAATCATATCATTACAGTGATTTTCCAGAGAAATGGTAATAATGTGTAAAACAGACCAGAAATATGAACAATAAACCAGTTGACAAGTATGCTCAGAACCCCCTTTCTGCAATGAATCTGGACCAAGGCTGACAAAGTGGAGAGTGTAAGCCATGAAAATGGGGATGTTTCTGAAGTACTGGTGAAGATAAGCTAACACAGTTGCTGTAGTAACACCCTCCTGTGTGCTCTAACATATATTCAGTGAAATAGCACAAGTAATTGAACCAGGAAATCTCCTATGGGTAATTACACATGTATTTGTAAATATATCAGGTAGTACAGGGATGTAACAACACTGACAAACAGACACCAGGTGAAAGTGCATACCCACATCCAATATCACCATAGTCACAGTCACATACCGGTAAGTCAAGTGAAGAGTAGAGTATATGGACTATATGAACAAATACATCATTGTTTGCCAATCACGCACTAGCCCTACATATACAGTCCCAATTCTCAATGCAGTCTGAATCCTGAGCTTGGTACAGGACATGTCTTAGTCTGCCCCTACAAACACATACAGCTAATAGATCAGCAGAAACTGGAGCAGCATACACAGTCAGATAAAGAAGGAGCCATAACACTTACATCCCCCCCCTCCATATACAACCCAAATAACATATATACATGACATGTGTAGACAATCATGACAGTCTGCTAAAAATGGCCAAGCATACACATACCTCTCACATGTACAGTTCACCTCAGAATGTACAGGCTCAGGACTCATATATATGGCCTCTTCCCTGACATGTCTGTGGGTCTACTACATCACTGGGATGGTAGCAGGAATGAAGTAAATAAATAATGATAAATACATCTGTGCCTCATTGATATCTGGACAAAGCCTGACATCATTTGGGGACAGAGGCACAAACACAGGAATAGATTGGACATATTGCTGTCATACATTGAGACAGTTGCAGATGTTACTGTGTTTGTTGTAACATCTTTTATGAGGAATATGACATCAGTAATACCAATAGATGTGAGTATTTACTGACTGCATTCCCCAGAGTCCATGACTGATTTACCAAGGACACCAACTGTCTTGAGAGCAGACTAAACATAACAGGCAAACATGTGGCCAGTCTGTGGACAGTGTGCCAGTGGAGAGGTATGTCAGAGACATGTCACTGTCAGTCATGAAGTCACTCACTAAATGCATGTCCACACAAACCCTGTCAATCTATTAATTCACCATGTGTATAAGAGCACTGATGACATAGAATCTGTTCACAAATCTGGGGATATGTCCCCCATGTTGTTTGGCTGTCTTCACATGTCCTGTCCTGTGATGTAGTGCCACCTACTGTATGTGAATCTGTAGCCCACCACCTCTGTAATGTCCCACACACAGACAAGGAAAAGGGGCAAGGCCCACATTAAGGAATATCCCATACTGAACTAGCAGCAGTGTCCAGGCCTACAGCACAATACTATGTGGGCACCTACATAGTGGTATGGCCTTAGCAAAACCTGACATCTGCACATCTGTACAGAGGACAGACAGAAAGTAAATAGCCAACAGGTTATGCATTAGGATGAATGTTTTGAAAGATAGAAGTCTGAAACTGAAAGGTATGCCATTACTACATGATAGCAGTCCTCAATGACATGTCCAAAAACATAGCAGTCTACAGTTTATATCAAAATATCAGATAAATATCCAATAGGAGATACATAAAAACATACAACTTAAACATCAAGAACAAGATAGTCAGTACTCAGAGTCCCAGCTTTGCATGCAGGGGTGTATGGTTCTAGTACTACAGTCTGCAATCTACTTTTATTTGGAAAAGCACTGTTAAAAGTACTCAAGTAATTATACCATATGTGTTAAACTATTTTGTCAACCAGTGCACTGTAGCTGGTGTAACATGCACGTGTGACTGCATATAACCTGGGATATTAGCCATGTATAAAACAACTACAAAGAAAAATGATTGTGGTACTACACATGTATACCCAGGTGCCCCATAGAGTATAGTCACACCCCTTGCTACTGTGCTTCTTTTGGCTTTTCCAGGTTAGGGGTCGCCAC